>NW_017278207.1:1097832-1267111 GCF_001594065.2 Cyphomyrmex costatus | reverse complement strand
TCACTTTCTCTTTCCCTTTCTCTTTCTTTTCTCGTATGAATTTCGCTCGATTTGTCAATGTCGCTCAGAGAGCATCTCAGGCGGACATGCGATCTTCGAAAATCAATTCAAGTGGCATTGAGTACATTTGTCGGAAACGAATAAGCGAATCGTCGAAGAAAAGTCCAGTGAAAGCAAATGTGAGAGAGGAATTGCCATGAGGAATGATCCATCGACGAATGCGTTCAACTGTTAATCTAAACTGATTTATACATACATTTTTAAAGACGTATAAAGACTGTACTTTTAATTATGGATCTCACGAATTTGAAGTCGATTTTTTAGCACAAATTTTGTAATCGTCATTATATTAATATGTATATTAAAAATCCCGACAAACGACGGGATATCAAAATTTATATTAACCCTGTGTGTTAATCTGTTAAAACTTCATCATTTACTTTACTATGTTATCATATTGGGTTAATATAATTATAAAGCTTTAAAAAATGAAACAAAAAATTTTCACCGAAAACATCTTATATTAACAGACAAAGTCATCAAATATCAAAATAAAAATTTTTTTAATAATGTATTTAAATTACATTTGGATCAAATAGACTCAAATAGACCAGCAAGATTAAATTACTGCCGAAATCGAGTCAAATTCGTTGAAAGATATCGTGTTATCTTTTTATCTCTCTGTCATGTCTTGTTTATTATGGTTCTTCGATTCTTAACTAAAATCATTTAATGTAAAAACATTAATGTAAACTAATTCTGTGATTATTAATGTTTCGATAATGAAACAGTCAACATATTTTTTCATACTTCATCCTCAACATTGTAGAAAATCATGCGATTGAAATATCGTAAAGTTGCCTGTTGTGAAAAATTTAACAGGACTTCGAAATGAAGGGAATAGAGATAGAAATAAATATGTTCAACCGCATGAGATCGTCTCTCTTTCAGGACGAGCTTCGCGTGATTTATCGGCGTGGATCAATCGAGTCGTACGGACGAGCATTCGACACCGAAGGATAGATATCTTCATGTGGAATTGATTTCGTCGGCGTAAAACAAGTCGACGTACAGAGTAAGGATAAGACGGTAGCGTGTAATAAAAGGCGCAACAGGGAATATCGAGTTCTTAGCCGTGCGGACGTAAACGAGTCGCGAGATTGCGATCGATAAGTCGTTATCTTCTTTTCTTCTTTTCTTACGCTGAAGAGGAACTACTCATTTCGTGGTGCGCTATCGTGGGATTGCAACCTTGGATTTAAACGTACGGCTGTGAAGATTGGTAGATGCATCGTGGAGGATCGGTTAAAGAACGTGTGTGAAGATGGCCCAGCACTTTTCGATTTTTGGATTTTTCTTGATTGTGCTGTGTTGTGCTACGTTTATGCCACATTGTGCAGCAAACCGCAACTCAATAACATGAACCGTTTTCCAGAAAAAAATAACCACTGTGTGGTTAACGTATGTTCTTAAATACATTTCTTGTTAAATTGAGAAACGTTATTTCTGTCATATTTATTGTTGATATATGTGAATTAAAATGCGAAGATTATTATTTTTTCTCTAAAAATTATTATATATCTTTATGCCACGTACCTATATTTGTTTCAATTTATTATTACATTATGATAAACCGTCACAAAGTATCTTACTTTTCCTAATGTTTTATATACATATGTAATATGTAAGATTTATGAGATCATTGGCAATTTACTTGCACAACTATCTTAACCTTTAGGTTTTACTTTAGAAGAGCAATGGCTAGTTGGCTCTCAATCAAGATATCCATTTCATGTTCCGCGCAAACCTCTTTCGATTTATCATGATCGATTTCATTTTGATTTATCGTGAATCGATGGAAACGCATTCGTGCGAACACCTAGCTATTGCTTAGAATTCTAGAGCGTAGAGTAAGGAAAAGAAGAAGCAGGGAGCTACCGAATTTAATATTTTTCATACATGCGAACATTCTTTTGGTTTATTTTAATAGTTAGAAAAAATATTACACTCCTCCATATTGACGTTTTTAATTGTCGAGTTTTTGTTTACTCGTTAATTAGTGTTAATTCGAGAGATATCAATCTAATGTTGCTTGCATGCTCTATCAATCAGGAGAAGAATTATTTTTCATACAAATTCTATATATTAGAGAAATATTTCTTATCAATACTTTTATTTTACGTATATAATAATATAAAGAGTATAATACAGTTATTAATTGACTTAAGTTATATTATCGAAATGGGGAACTTTTTCAGGATAAAAAATACAGGCACATTTATTCCTCGTTTCTAGAGTTAACGTCCGAATGAACACTGCTCTCTCGAGAATCGAATCGTGCGTATTGATCACGACGAACGAGCAAGAAATGCGAAGCCGGGGACGAAAAGACGCAACAAGAAATCGAACTCCCGACGGTACTCGCGTGAACAAGACCGTGAACTCGGTATTGTCCTTCGTAGCGGTCCTTCGTCCTGCTGGACCTCCTCTGCGTCCATTCGATCCTACATTCACCTCACTCGCGATATCCATGCTCCATACTCCCCCGACTCCGTTGCTTTCCGGTTAGAGCTTCTCGTCGTCGAGCGAAACGACGAGTTATCCGGGTTTCGTCGACGAACAACTTGAAACTCAATCTAACGGGTCTCTCATCGTCTTCCCTCTTGTACCCTTCACCTACCAAGCATCGTGTCCTCGTTCTTCCTCTGCTCCTTCGATACCTACTAGCGCTACTTCGACTTTTACGGCTCGTCATAGAGGAAGGGTGTTCCTGATTTTGCTGGAAATGTAACTTTACAACATACGTGCCTCGTGGCGATGTGAAATAGAGAACTTTTTTTTCTAGGAAAATAGAGAACGATCCACGAAAAAAGGATCCTGAAATTTATATTATATCTATCGTCCAATCAAGATAGTAGCGTATTAAAGTGATGGTCTATCGTGATCTTTTAAACTGTAGCATAATTTAGTTTAGACATTTAAATAATTGCAGAAAGAATATTAATGTTGCATCTCTTACAATTAAATATTTTTTGAAAGAATTCTTTGTATTGTTATTTGAATTAAACGAATATACGTATATTTTCTAATAATAGCCTTACGTGCATGTATAAATATGATAAATAAATTTTCGTTAGGGACCGAACTTTAAAACACGATGGAGGTACCTACAGTTTTTAAGTGGACAACTTTGAAAGTGCACGTAAAAAATAATAAAATTTGTTTTCCAATCCGGAAATATCCAGACGTCGTGACAAGTGCGAAGAAGAAGAATGCATTCACCTTCGACATACTTGAGATAGACACCCAAACGCAAAGTACGCTCTCGATTTCCTTATACCTTCGATCTCCGGATAACTGTAGCCATTATGTTCACCACTCTCCTCTGCGTTTCAAGAAATCCTTTTAGAATGTCGTTCGAATCCTTGTTCCGTGTTCCACAACCCTTGTGTAAGAGTGGAAGGCTGATGTCGTCGAGAAGACGTAAAGTCAGGCTCAACAGACATTCGACTAAATCGGAATAGTATTATATTAAAAAAGATTGCCAGGAATCGATTGTTATGTAAAAGAAGTACGGTGCATTCATTAATTTTGTTTTGTAGCTTCAACTTCTTTTTCAATTTCCGCCAAAAATTTGGAGTAACATGAAAATAGTTAAGAAGCAATTTTAAATAATTTATTTAAATAGTAATGTATTTTTATTTCTTGAAAGATATGTAATACTTGTTTTTCAATAGTAAAGAATTTGATTTTTTTTGGGGGGGAGAGAGAGAGAGAGAGAGTTGTTATAGTCAATAGATAAATTAAAATCAGGAATACTACATCTACTTTAATTTATAACTACATAGCAATCGACAATTTTATTAATATTAATAATGTGATAATTAATTACATTATTAGTTTATTATTAGTTCTGTATATAGAGAAATGTATAATTCGTTCTACTATAAATTCATTTCGCAACGTTTTCGGCGTGTTATAAATTCATATCGCTTTTGGCTCGCATAATATTACAAGTTCACAAACAGTTACTGAAACATGAAATGCGAAATTCCGAAAGAATGCCGAAGTTAACTTTACGGCGAAAGCAACATCATCGACATGCTTATTCGCGAATATGCAAGTGCCTGCGAACAACGTGTCGAGTCACTTCGAGGGAGAAAACAGCAGTGAAAAAAAGCTCAACCGTGAGAAGAAGGGAAGGGCCCCTTTAATGGGGAAAGCTCTGGATTTTGCAGCATAACCGCGGGGACGACCCTGCAGCTACAAAGAATCACTCGGCGCCCCTCAAGCACCGAGAAAGCCACGATGAAGTTTTCAGGCCGATTCATGCAGGGACGGCCTCTAAAGAGCCCAATCCGTTCCACCCTTCAAATTAGAAAGGGGAAGCATATCGATGAAAATAATACGCGAGAAATATTCGTCGGCTCATTGGTTCGACCGCTCCATTGCGTTGCTTACAATCGAGCAATTATCACTAACATTTTGCGGTATCTCGTCGTAACAATTGCTTTAATTAAAAGAACTCAAATAATTACAATGGTGGTTTTGTACAAGAAGTTATAATAAGAAGAACAAAACACCTGTACTTTCTTTAAAGTCACAGCACCATATTATTACTTAATTAAAAAATCGTCGTTTAATTAAAAGAATAGTTAATTAGTGATCAAATTAAGGAAGAGATTTGGATATTGTTTCTCTCCTTTGTATCATTATACTTTTCTATTTTCTTTTTATCTCAATATATTCCACATATTCATAAAATGAATGTGATATTTTAGTTCCTTTTCCCTTAGGACTGTAGTGTTCCACTCGTGTCGAACGACGAGTTACTGAAAACAACTCGGACTAATTGAGTAACGTTTGCAATTACAGTGATCGCTGATACCGATAGTATAATTTCCGTCGGACTTAAGAGGACTAAATTTTTTAATGAGCCTCATGCGAGAACTCGCAACACGCATGGCGCGTATTATATCAGCTGCGTGATACCTGCGTGGAGTTAATAGTCATCGCAAGACATTCGATTCCGTGACCCAGGGAGAGACACGGAAAGCAGATCTCGAAAATGCACACGCACTTTGATCCTTAGCGAGATACGCGAGTCAACGAGGCCAACTGCAGCTCATTTTAATGCGTCGTTGATTGCGACTTGTCGCGTATTTAAGTCGCGTGTGGGAGGAAAAGAGAGAGAGAGAGGCGCGAGTTATATCAACTGTATATGTATGTGATAACCCAAGCGAACGAACATAACTAGTCGCTTGAGTAAATATAACGAAGAGAACAAGGCGAGGCAAAAGGCGCATACCTGGGGATAACATTAATCTTATTCTACGGAAAAATATGGGCGTAATATAGATTAAGGTGTTTTAAGATCTCCAGTGGCGCCAGTCGCATTTTACATTACACGCACGTGCGCCGTAGCGTCACGTAATAAATTTTACCGGGTGCTTTGGTTATTCCGCGATAAGGCATTTAGATTGCGCAATTTTCGCTCAGCGTTTCTGGAAGAAAGTATCAGATATTACGACGGCTAGTGACTTTACTTACTGCTAGTGCTGCTGACGGTGCACCTCTCACGATGCAATAGCAAGGGTGGGCTATATTCTTGGCTGGTAAAGTTTAGAAAAGGAGAATACGATAAATTTATACCTTAGACATTGATATCAAAATAGTGTATGAAATTAATTTAACTGCAAAAAATTGATGTTAAAGTTTCGACATGCTACCGTTTTCGCATTTGATTCATGTAATATATTACGTAATCTCTCTCCTCGTTTACCAAAGCCGTAGTATACTCGGTGTTCGATGATTCGTCGTTGCGGTGATGTTAATCCCGCTTAACGATCCCTCTTTTGCCAACATGCCGTTATGACGAGGCCGATTTTGAAAAACCAGACCCTCACCCCGGGATGAGAGTTCTTTCTCTCGTACGATGGAGAGGACTTTTCCCTCCTCATCTCCTTCCCTCTTTGTCGATCTCTCTCCCGTTCCCTCGTCCGTTCCTCTTTGTCTCGTCGTTGCCGCAGGGGTTGCAAGGATACATCCGCGTAGGGGCGAATCTCACCCCTTAAGCCTGCTCCCGCAGGCTCGAGTGAGAGAATACGTAGTCGCCCCTTTTAGCTCTACGCTTTGATGTCCACCCAGGTCAGGGTATCCCTGGTCCTCGAACCTCCTTCCACGAACAGTAAGAGGAAGCACGCGGTGTATCCGCATGTTCCTCCAATTAACCAGAACCCTTTACGTCTTAATTACCGCGAAACGCGCCCTAAAGAACGACACCACTTGCGGCCGCCGTGTAAATGAGCGTCGCGGCGATGCCTAGGAAAATGGCGTGTGTCTCGTGCCGGAGAGACTCTATCGCTATTTCGTTGTTAGTTTGTTGTACGTAAATATCATTTTACGAATTATTTTATATGTGTATAATAATAACTAAGAAACATGGTTTAAGTTCATAGAAAAGAGTATGTATATTTAAAAAAATTATATATAAAAATATAAAAATATTTTATCACAATTTTCAAATAGGAAATGTATAAAAAAAATTAAAATATTCTTTGATGTATGTATATTTATATAACTGTTCCTTTATAGAAAGAATATTTGTATCATGAAAAGAATCGGTATTGATTTTCTTCGTGCAATGTTATCAACATCTACCACCTCTAGTTTGCATTATCAACATCTTTTCTTCAGCGATTTTAACTAATTTCAATATTAAATACGAGTTAAGAAAATATTTTAGCTTACGTACCTTTTAGCTTTACGTACTTTTTCTTTTTTTTTTGTAAAAAAATCGTTTTCTCCGAACTCGTTGTCTGGGAATGTTTACAATAGTTTCACTGTCTGGTCCAGGCTCAAATCGATAGAGGTATGACAATATACATTCGCCGCACATGTGCGAAACGTCTCTCGGGCGCGAACCGTTCGACCGTGTCGACCTTTTGTGCTTTTTCCTCGATTTGGATTTGCACTCGTGTATTGGCCGAACCTTTCCTTCTGATTTGATATTTCCTATTCACTTTTATCCTGATATATTCATAGAGAAAGAGAGAGAGAGAGAGAGAGAGAAGAGAGAGTCTGATCTTTTTCTCATGTGTACATGGAAAATGTTAGATTTGCGAAAGAATATATGATAAATCGGTCTCGAGAAATGCAATTATATGTAATGACAAGAAGTGTTTAATTGAAGTAGTATTATAAATGTATGTTCTTTGTTGCATTTTTCATCTCTGCGTATTTTAAAAACCAATATACAAAATGGCGTTATTGAAATATTTCATTAATCAAAACCTACTTTATATATGGAATATAAATGTACATGAAACATGTACTATATAGATCGTAAATAAACAAAATAAATGTAAAAAATTTTAAATATATTCTTATATTAGTTTATTAAATTGTTGGCTGTATAGCGCGTAATTTTATTAATATGCATATCACGCTGCTTCTATCGATATTATCATCAAACATGTTAAGGGAAATTTACTTGTTTCCTTCGATATTATCATCAAACATGTTAAGGGAAATTTACTTGTAAGATAGATCAGAACGATATTTCTCTATTTTTTTATTCGATTTGCTTCGATGCAGAAATTGTCGATGTTGATTATTGTCATGATACGTTTAAGTGTACGCCGTATCGACTTACTGTTATTTTTTTCCGTAAATAAAAATCTACTCTCGTTTGCAGCAGACGCATCATGCTCCTTCTAAAGTCAAGTTTTCTTACCCCGGTTTGTTCAGCGACGTATAGCGGTAGAATATTGCAAGCCCGCGGTTCGACGGAAAGAAAAACAGAGCCTAAAGTGTGTTTGCCGGGGCAAATATGCTTCCCCTCGCGAAAGACGTTTCGCATATACGTTGTATATAGTCTCGGGATTTATTCTAGAATTCTTTTACAATGTAATAAATCGTGAGAGAAATATCTGACTCCCTCTGTGATATCGTATTCCGAATTCCATCTCGATTAGCTTTTAAAGCTTTTTGAGCTTTCCCGTTTGAAAGAAGATTTTGTGTGAAATTCGCTAAAAAAAAAAGATTTTAAAAAAGTTCATATACAGTTTGAAACTAGATTATGCTAATTGTAGAATATAAAAAGTACCTAATATGTATAAATGAATAAAACTAATAATATTTTAAAAGAATTTTTTATTAAGTATAACAAAATGTCTCATTCGCCATACAATCTGAAAAAGATATTTTTTTTCATAATATTATAAAATTTTATTATGAAAAAGAATTATGAAGTAATAGATTTTTTGTGTTACTCTAATTTACCTACGTCTTAATTATAAAAAAATAAGTCGTTACATATGAAAAAACACGACATTATATTATATTGGCGAAAACATTCTCATGCTTCCACACAAGCATAAGAGAAATGTAATAATCTAATTTCAGTAGCGTAATACATCTGCATATAGGATAATGAATTTTTCTTCGTATAATGGTAATAGTTTTCACATTTAGGCGTCTGGACCCAGTGAAAACATTCCGCTTTCTGCTTCTAAATGGTCTCCTCTCGCCCGTGGTCACCCTCGTTCCGATTTTCCACGTCTCGAGACACAGGCATGGTCGCTGCCAACGACACGCGCTGCGGTATGTAAAACGGCTTAAGCGCGAAATAGCGGAAGCCGAGAACCCCGGGAATCAAAGTAATTAACATTTCATATTCGCCACGTATACATGCATACAAATACACGCGTATACATCGCATAGTGTGATTTCTCACGGCAGAATACACACGAATGTAGACGAGAGTGCGGTTAAATCGCGAAGGATTGTGATCACTTCTGCCGCAGGCGTATGAGAAAAGAATGTTTACGACATTTCAGAACTATCGCTGTGTCGAAATAATCCAAAAATGCCAATGTTTGTTAAAGATTAAACCGACGATCAAAATATGTTGTAACAACGATATATTCGAGTCTAGCTAATAATATTAAATTGTTGATATAGTACTGTTTATGCTATTACAAAATGGTATAATTATTGTAATGTAATGTAGAGTGTACACATAATTGATAACACCATATGTATAATTAAAGTACTAATTTTAATGGAACTGTAAAGCTAACAGAATTATGGAAATTTGTATTAACATAAATGTTTAATTATTAGCTACATCAAAATTCAGTTTTTAACAATGTAACTGATAGATAAATTATTATCTCTGGCTACGATTTCAAAATTATTAAAATGTTTTACATTTCTTTTTATTTATTATGCCACATTTAGCGTAATATTAAAATTTATGCATTTTATCTCTCAGTTAACCACATAATTTCTTACATTCGTACAAGATACTTGTATTACAGGTATTACTACTTATATACTTTACAGAAATATAATACTTCTGTTGTGATGTGTGTATCTCTATTTCCTGTCAACGTAACAAAAGTTTCTATTAGTATTATATCGGAGATTGGAATTTGATATGAAATTTTTCTTGGCAAGCACTTGTATGTCCGCTTTATGAATAATGTTTTTTTCAAATCGACACACCCTGTGAATCGTCATCATTTTTTAAAGAACGAGATACGGGATAAATTTATTCGCGGGCGAGAAAATTTTATTTGGAGGTTAAAACGATATACTTATAAACGGGTTTGCGCCTTTCGAAGGGTCACCGAGTGGAGTGGAGTCTCTAATTTTCCGTAATAGGCTTAAAGGACGTGCTTGTAAAGCGATCTAATTATCCGCTCGAGTAACTTCGACCTTTCAGTCCAACTGCAACTGTTTCGAGTAAAATACGATGCCGAATGTGATATTAAACTTTGGGCAGCATGTCCAAAACTATACTCGTGTATTAATTAACCACTAAGCGAGTTTAACATCAAAATTTCAATGTAATATCATTTAAAATTAACATTAATTATGTTTGTATTTAGAAAGTAAAGCTTATTGTCAACATTAACTGATTCATAATTGAAAATTATATCAAATTATACTCATAAAATGAATCTAAAAGGCTAAATGAAATTAATTATTATTAGTAAAAATTAATTAATATAATATACAAATAAATAAATTATACGTATATTATACAAATATTATTTCACAATTTTGATTACATATTACTGATCGTTAGTCGTCAGATTTTGTGCGTAGTATTTAGAAACATATACAGAAATACAGCAAAACCGTGGCAACCGCAATGAGATTACCGATTACGCCTGCCGGCGTTTCAGGGTTAAATTAAATTTTTCGCGTCCGGCACCTTCGCGCGCGGACGCGGAAAGTGCGGCGAAAATTTAACGAGGCGTTAAAAACTATTCGCGTGTCGCTGTTCTCTTTGTTTTATTTTCGGCATCCCGAGGGACGACGGCTGAAGTCAGCCGGCCGCTTAATTCACTGTCTCGCGCGGTGGACTTTAATTAAAGCCAAAAAAATTCTGGATGGACGAAAGAGGACCCCCGCGATGTCGGGAGGCGCGGAGGATAGAACGATTTTCTGCGAGTGACATTTGGAATTGGGCTGAGAGAGAGAGACAGAATCCACCCTCTCGGACACTTTTCTATGCATATGTGTCGTTCCAAGAAAGAAAAAAATGTATTCCGTGGATTATATAATAGATATTATAATGGAATCAGGGCACATTGTACAACGGCAGATGAACATTGAGAGAAAAAGGGATCTTGAAATGGTAGCAAAAGATACAAATTCTTTACTTTAATATTTTTTTTCCAACATAAATAAATACGATTTATTAAGCAATAAAATCTACAATACAAACGTATTATAATATAATTATTCAATCTGACTCGTAAATTAAAATTGTAATTATAATTGTGGTAAAAAATTTGAACAACAATAATTTAGAATGTAAAATATTAAATTGTATTACATATTTTTATGAAGAAAATAAAAAGACGTTAACACGTCATTTGTGTGTTGTGTGTGTTTAAGAAAAATTTTCTATATTAAGGCTATTGTCTGCATTTAAAGCTGAGCGATCGCGAAACTTACGAAAGGTCGTCAACTGAAACGGGCCGAGTAAAAGTTTAATTAAAACCGGAAGAATTTTCCTAGAAATGAAGACAGAGTTCCTCTCTCTTGCGCCGCAAAATCGGTGGTTTTCTGCGAGTGACATCTGGAATTGGTCTCCGAAAGAGAGACATGTTTTAACGCGGGATATCGCGAATTAAAAAACATTTCATTTGTTCCGTCGAAACGAGAGCCGACGATGAGTAGAGGACGGGAAGAGACCCGGGAGCGAGGATGGTGGAAAGGGCCTTTGAAGGGTCGTCCACTCGCAGGAGAGCACGTCCTGACGAGGATTCACACACAAAGGGGAAACTTCTTCCTCTCCTTTCCGCCGTTTCTCTTCTCACTCTACCATTTTTCCTTCTCTCCCGTACAGGTTCGTTATTTTATAATTGGCACTATCCGCCCTCTTTCATGAATTATTCCGCGGACCGATAAAGTCGCGGAATATCGACAAGGCTGCTCGTGCTCTCTGTCTTTTCACCATGGGCGTCGCTAGAATTTTTCTTAGAGATTACGACGAACTTTTTTTCGTGATCCCATTTAAAGCCTAGAATAATTCTTACTCCGATTCCGCAGGCTTAAAGCACCAAGTTGACGCCTCGAAACTTTCTAGATGGGGTCGAAATAATTAATAACCTTACTCGCTTTGTCGCAAATCTTGTTTTTCTTTTTCAATTTTATTACTGATTCTTTTTAACTAATTTACAATTAATTTTTTATCTTTAAAAAATCTACGACTTACAATCATATAGGAACAAGTAATTAATAAATAGTACAAGTAATTAATTAAATACGAATGACATGATATTAGTGTTATTCCATATTCTGAAAAGTAAACCGAGCCATTTTTAATTAATGTTCATTTTAAGAATTTCGACATAAATATTCATAACAAATTAAACCTGTAAAATGTTGCGTAATAAAATTTTTAATGATACCTTTTTCTCTTCTCATGAAATTCGAAGTGGATGAATCTCTTTAAATCCCACCGACGCCTATGCGCTCAGCTTGTGCATTACTCCTCTCCCCCTCCCCTGTTCCCCGATCCATTGCTCTGGATGATATCTCTTACAAATGGGAATCGCGTCTCTCGCAGTCCATAATCTCGTTTCTTTCTGCGTCTGATTATCATCGAGTCAGTATTATCTTTTACGCCACGATCACCAACTAGCGTGGTTCATCTCCGATCGGTGGTACAGACATAATATAAGAAAGTGAGTTACGAGAAGAAGAAAACTTTCGTTAGTCTGCTTTTCAAGAGCAGTGGTATTGGAAAAATTATTCGCATTTCACGGTGTTGGATTTTTCATTCCGATCTAATACTTCGCTTCTACTAGCAGCGTTATATCATTATAGGAAGAGAATGAGAAAAAGTCGATAATGCGCTTTCCTGGTTCATACATTAAATTGTCTCTGTTAATCATCACTTACAATTCTTTACATATAAAAGCGGCTGATTTTTTTAATACAAAAGGAACGTAAAAAATCTGACGATAATGGTATAAGAGCCAATAATAAAAATAACGAAAAATTTATTTACATTTGATAATAGACGGTGTTGATTAAAAAAAAGAGTAAACGATGAAAATTTACATTACAATGAGTTTGAAGAGTTAAAAAGCTGTTGTACAATAAATTATGACGTTTATTTTAATGTTATCTGAAAAAAAAGTTATCTTCGTTATAATAATGTTTTATTTTACTTTATATAAGCTTTGAGTAAAAAAAATCAAATTGGTTAAAACATTTATAGGAAAAATGGTAGTTCTCTGAGCTACAACAAGTATATAAAGTTTGCTAAAGTCTGAAAAATGATATTCTTAAATATAACGAATGATGTTAAATCGCACCTAAATGGCGTTTTAAAAAGTAGTTGCTCCATAAATGGTTCTTATCGCGAATCGGCGTTTTTATCCCAACCTTGAGCACCAGGAGCGGACATAATTACTCACGCGAGCGGATCGGTCGTAACCGGGCAGGAAGTGCATTACCTCTTACAAAGGAAATGTCCCTTCATCCCTCCACCTCCAATTCCCATGAAAAGAATGCGGCGAATTCGCTGGGATAGATAAATTACGCACCGAACGATCAAAAGACCTCTCGATGAGACTTCGGTGTCTCTTCACAATTCGCTTTACGTCGAGTCTGAAAGTCTATAGGAAAAAAGAAGGGAAAGGAAAGATAGGAAGATATATAGACGCACGAAGGACACATTTCCCCGTATATATGAGATCCGTGCGAGGTATGCGATGCTCACGCATGCAGATACACAGTTATATATATACGCATTGCGGCGAACTCTCACTTTCATTCTGCCCCCTTCAAACTTTCTTTTTCTCGCGTTCATACACAAAACTCGCCTTTGATATCAAACAGTCGACTAGACGACTTTTACTCTGTCCCTTTTCTCTTCTTTCTTTATCTTTACTGCACACACGATTATTGCATTTGTGCCATTGCGGTCGTTGGTCGTTTTGAATGTTCATACACCCGCACTGAGGAGAAGAAGAAGGGAGTAGAAAGAGAAAAAGCGCACACACCTATCGATTCCTCGTCACGACTCAAACGTAGTATCGTTGCTCGGACGAAAAAAGAGCCGCGTCGCAAAAAAAAGGGCCTGCGCGCTCGCGTGTCTTCCGGCGTGCAATTAATTGAAGTGCATCTCTATGCTCATCCTGCCGCGAGAAGGAGCGAGAGTGCCGTTCGGGACAACGGTGGTTACGGGGGTGTCCGCGGTGTGCACTTCCATCCCTCTTCCGGGAGTTACTCGCGTCGGCGAACTTCGGATGGCGCGAGAGGGAAGCGACGGGGTTGGAGGGCGCTCGGGAGGACGGACATTAATTAAACCGAGTTAATTTGTGATCGACATGGACGGTCGCGACGCGAGAGGAATTATATATAGGGTGTATCGTAATATTGCGGGATGTACTTCCAGGATATGAATTCCGCGGCTTTTATATTAACTCCCTCGCACGTGGCCTCCAAAAATATTAGTATGTACGTAAAATACGTAAAATTCTCTGCGTAACTTCTTTTATCTGCGCATTTTATCTATCTTCTTTTAGGGAATACGATGTTTTTTATAGTATATATATTTGAGTTGTGTTTTATTGTTTATTAAATATTGCGTCAGTCATCAGTGAATAGTTTATATAAAGTTTAATTTCTCTATTTTATAAAGTACAGAAACTGCTTTGTAAAAAATATTTAATTTTCAAATTTATATTCCATAATTTATAAGATAAAAATGAAATTGGAAATATTATGTAAATTAAATGTAAGTTATAAAACAGAGTTTTATCATTCTGAAAACACCGTTTCAATATTTAATATTATTTAAAAGTTTTTATTTTAGTATAATGCGTGTTTTGAAAAATATATTATATATTTGCATGTTAATTGATTAAAATACGTTACACATAAATAATATTAAATTCAATATATATATAGTACATTATAGTAGATTGAAAATACATTTTTAATTAAATGTATACGTTTTTAATATATAAAATGTATTATGTTTGGAAAAATATGTAAGCCATTTTAAGGAAACAAAATAAATTTCTCACTCATTCATTAATATTTTTTCCCCTTTTAAACGGCAAGTACTTTATTCGAAGTATAATATTTCTTTTCATCATGATAGCTTTATTAGCACACGCGTTGAAAATATTCCCATTAATCATCGTTTTTCTCTTGGGAATTCAAGATTAATGTTTCCTTCACGAAGAGGAAACAATAATCTTTCTCTTTGCCTCGCCAACCGCGCAAGCTCGTGTTCGTTTTATAACTATTAACTTTTCAAAAATATGTTCTAATAAGTCAAAAGAACGCTGCCATTTAAAACACGTTCTTGATACACAGTCAATCCGTCACAAAAAAATTTCTGATAATATTACTTTTTTACTTTAATATATTTACATGAAATTAATAATATTATTAAGTTTATTTACTTTTTTTTAATATTTTTCTAATTTGCAAATGCATATTAATATTTGATCTGTATTATTGCGAAGAGCCAACTTCGCGATATTAATCCATTTTTTCCCAAGAGACTTGTCACACAGCCGTCAACGAAGATCGTCATCGCGATTCCTCCCTCGTCTCCTTTCTCAGCGTGCATTTACGTGAATATGGGAGCCGACTTTTCGTGAGACTCGCTCGATACGCATGCACGCAACTTTGCACGCACGTGCACCCGCGCGATTGGCGCCGACACGTACTCTCGCGCTGCTGAAAGTACGAAGTGAGTACCAAGTTACACGACGTGACAGTCAGGACAGTCGAGGGTGGTGCCCCGGCAGTCTGAATAATGTGCCAATAATGCGCGCAGATAAGAGAGCTGTGTTGCATATCCCCACTTTCTTCTCTTTCCCTCCTGCCTTGCTGCACCCTGGCACCACGCACACATAAGCGCGCGTGTTGCAGACGCGTGACAACGCACTCGCGCACGGAAATATATACCGCGTCGCGTAAGTGACACCCAGCACGCGAGACTTTCGTCGTCACGCGAGAGAAATGATACGTTAAGTACATACGTATATGTGTGTATACTCTGCCGATTCCCCGCAGAGTCCAAATTTTTATTGGCCGACACCTTGGGAGTTTTATCGCGGGGATATATAATATTTTCCCTATAACAAGTACAACTTTGTCAGAGGGGAAAAAAAGTTGCTAATTGTGAGTCTCACATGACGAGTCTCGCACGATGGAAAATTATAGACTTTCGGTCTTGTGTACGCGCACGAAGTGTTTAAAGTATAAAATAAAGATTTTCGTGTACAATAGTATTTTGTTCAGTTGCTTTTTTCTTGAAGTCATTATAAAAAAAGTATGGATTTTATAATAATAATTTATTATATTATTTATTTATATTAATTAAAAAGTAGGTAAATATAGTAAAATTCTTTAGATTTTTGATTTTTATACTTAAGTGCAAAACACACACATTGTTAAAATTTGTATTAAAATTATGATTATTTCTTTATTACTTCCATATTTTTCAGTCACTTTGTTCTCTTAAAATTAACGAGCAACGTGCCTATGTGAAACCATAGGAAATGAAACGCATACAGGCCATTCGACCTTTGAAATTACATAGAATCGCAGAAAACGAAGTAGTGTACGCAGAAAAATTTTCAAACACTCGGGATCTTTGCGAAAGCGCGTAAAACTTTCTCGCTTCAACATCCTCTTATCGTAGCGTAGCTCTTTAATTATGCGGAATCATCTATTTATGGATACGCACGCACACGGCCACGCACACTTGCACGTGACACTCCCGTTCCCTCTTTCCCCGAGAACACACTCTCTCTCACCGCCGGAGACGACGATATTACATCGTCCTGTACCCCTCACCAGCAATTAGCGCTGGGCTACAGCAAAATTCGCTATCTGCGAAATTACTGCATTAACGTGGGACGTGCTTCTGAAATATAGCACGGGTTATCCTTCCTCTACCTTCTCCAGTCCTTTTCCTTCTCCCGTAGGGGGTAACGAAAGATCACCTTACCCGAGTCCCTTCCTGTCTTCGCCAACTGGTCCTCGCAAAACCTGGGGATATGACGGCGAGTGCGAAATTAAACGTAAAATCAACGAAACGTGGACAGGATGGAGACACTTTATATGTATATATTATCTTATAAGGATCTACTAATTGTATAAGCGTCTAAAAGAAATTTTACTCTCATACTCCTTTTACTAATAAGATTATCAAAATTATCTCAGAATTAACAGTTTTCATCTTAAAGACATATTTATTATTCTGATTATATTTATCAGTATAGAATATTTAATAATATTTTACTAAAATCTCTATTTACTTACTTATACATATTTTAAATAGATATTATACGTACATGTATGAAGCAAGTTATAAGTACCTATGTCTTCAAATTTCATGAGCGTATTCCTGGATAAGAAGTAAGAACAATGTTTCTACAAATACTTTACTATTGAATTAATAGAATTAAATAAAGTCATTATTTTTTTATTACTGTATTTGTATTAATTATTTTGAAGCATTTGTGACCTAATGTTTATAGAAACATTTGTTCTTTTTTTTTATTCAGAATGACGCTCACGAAATTTTAACAGTCATCATGTATGCTTTCATGTTTCTCATTAAAATAAATGTTGCACAATTTCGATATAAGGTATGAAGACGGAAGTGCTTTTTGTTCCTTCCTTTTCTTGCTTTAAAAGTTGATCATTTTAAGTTATGCCAGTGTACATACATATTATGCACATTTACTATGCGTGAAGTAAATGAGAAACACGAACCTCTCTCTGCCTGAAAACACGGGCAAGGAAAAAGTGTGAGGTAAAAAGAGGTGAAAAGGGGTGAAGAGAACAATGTACTGCTTTTACCCGTAATTTATCTCAATTTGATTGTAGGAGACATCATAGCTTGGTTTAATCCCTACCTCTGTGAAGCTGGCTTCACCTTTTCAAAATTAAAAAAAAATAAGCAGAATTGTGGTTGGTCCCCAAAAAAAGTTCTGAAGTTCTGTATATCGATTTTTAACAAAATAAAAGATAAAGAAGTATAAGTCAAAGTTTCGGAATTGTGAAATTAGCGCCTCCGATACTTTGAAGTGTTTTCATCGACGCTTTAATCGACGGAACGTTTGTTAAAAACCGATGTATGTAGAACTGTAGAACTCTTAAGGGGGCAACCAGAGAACTTTACTTATATTTTCCAAATTTTGAAAAAGTGGGTTTGGCTTCACACAGAGGTTTAATCTTCCGTCTCTCTCTCTTCTTGCATGTAGCCGTCAAGTAAAATTATGATTTCCGTTACGAATATGCAGGTGTGTTGCGATATTGGCAGGACACCATTGGTAGCCCGATTAATTCGATTGATTGAGACATGCGTTAAATTATATCGCGGTTAATTCTACCTACCATGTTCTGCGGTGGTGCAATTTGCAATTTTCCCCGCGCAATCATGTGGATATGTGCACTTAATGGCAATGGGAAAATTAATGCGGTCGCATTGATCAATATACATTTCGATCAACTCCGCGTTACATTTCAATAATATAATTGAACTTATGGAAATGCTTAATTAGTTTAATTCTACAATTTTGTATTTTTATTCATTTCTTGTGCATCTTTTTTGACATTACACTGTGTTCCACTATGTAAGATAGTTGTTCAAACGCAGTTTATAATCGTTTCACAATGTAACATTAGAATTCATTGTTGTCTTCTATTCTTCTTCTTATGATTATATTTAGCATATCGATAATAGATTTATGATTTTAATTTACACTTGAGCTATAAATGTTTCAGAATTGACAGCTTTTGACGGTTTTACCACTAAATAAGTATGGCTATATCAAATAACTTTTTGAAAAGTTTGGTAACATTGACATGTTTTATATGCTCGTACTTAGCTTTTTACTGTTTCGAGCAGTGTGTAACACTGTATTACAGCTAAAACACTGTGTAAGATACACTGTGTCATCTGTGTACGTTGTGATTCTGCTTAGAATTGAGCCGTCAGATTTAGTATTTCCTAATCGACTGTGATTGGTTAATTTCTTACTCTTATACAGCCTAATCTGTTACTGCAGCTGTCATTGTAGACGGCTCATCAAACAGGAAATAGGAACCGGGAAGTAGGCGACTTGAGCCATTGTAGACGGCCCATGAAATAGGAAATAGGAACCGGGAAGGAGGCGACTAAGGATAAATCTTATAAAAAAAACTCGAGATATGTTTGAGATAATCGCGGGATTGCCGCGGGATTTTCCGTCGGGCTCGTTGTTGACGTCGTTCTTTCCCTCTCGATTTTGCTTGCGGCAGTCGCGGCACGCAACAAACGCGCGTAAGGAACCGCATACCAAGGCGCATCCGCTACGGTGACTTTGACGCGCGCATAAATCCAGGGGAGTCGTCCCGAGTGAGAGTATTGTGAGGCTCTTGTCAGACGCTCGTCTCGCGCCTTCTTTAGAAACGCCATTTCTCTGCGTCACGCGTTCCTCGTTTCGCGATGCGCTGAGCCCTCTCCGCGTTCCTTCCGCTCTCTTTCCACTTCTGATTATTCTGATCTCATTATGCCTAAGCAAAACCGGTGGTACAAGTCTTTTATTCTTTGTATTGTTGGATCAGGTCGGAAATAATCTCGCGAATGAACTTTGCAATTTGTTCTTTGTTAAGTTTAAGAAAACTCATACGATGTTATTCGACACGTTTGAATGATAGAAATTACCTATATTATAATATTACAAATTGTGTAAAATTTTATTCAAGAATAATATTCTATATATTTTTAGTGATCAATAATATAAATTTTATGTGTGTTGTGTTGTGTGTGTGTTGTGTGTGTGTTGTGTGTGTTGTGTTATTTAATAGTACTTATTTATATATTTTCATTTAAATACTATATCTCAGATTTTTTGATAAATTTAAATTGCATATTGTTATGTTAAATTTATCATATTAAAATATTAGAATACTTATAAATATCAAGTTTCTGTGAAGATATATTCGGATCTTATAAAAAAATTTAATATTATTTTATTAGATTCTTTATAATTCCTTATAAAAGCTTCTTTTCAATGCTAACAAGTTATTATACCTTGAAAGTTTCGTTAAGAAAGCGGTGCTGCTTAATTGAACCTTTCTCACCTTTCCTGAAGGAGCCCAGGAGGGCGTGGCCCCTAATATGGTGCCCGTGGCCAAGAATTAAGTTTTCCAAAGGATCCGCGCGACCCTCGCGATTATGCGGCCCGGAATACGATCGGTTCTTTACAGGGAGAGTCACGCGCTCCCCGAGGTGTAAAATTTTTAAGTCGCGTTGTACCGAGGCACGGCAGTCTCACCTTTGAATGGTGCGTTTTTAGGCGCGACGCGCCGCGCCGAACCGGGCCGGAGCGAGCCGTCTGTGCGAAGGTACGGTCGTATTTTGACACTGCTGACAGCGGGTCCTTATTCTCATGGTAATCCTGCGCCAACGACGCCTTTTCAGAAGCCCGCTTCCCTCCGCTGTGTCGTTGTCCTTGAGGCAACGAAAGATCTCCCAAGGATCTTCTCTCAACCCTCAACCGACGCCTCATCGCAAATTGTTAACCAGCGAGTTCGTTCGTTTAGTGAAGAATAATTGTCACCTTGTACGACTGAACAAAATTCCTTGCATCTCACTAATTTGTTAAAATTTATTATAAGGTAAATGTACCAGTTAGTGGACATGAATCAATTGTTGGACAAAGTGATGAGACACTTAAAATATTAAGCTTTTAATATATGTGTACAATTCTAAGTCGTTTATAAAAATTTAGTAACAAATTTATTTAAAATCGTATATATCATTAAAAGCTTAATATTTGTGTTGAAATGTTTTATCATATTGTCTATAACAAGTAGTTCATATTCATTAACTGGTAATTTATTTTATAGACGGAAATTACCATCGTGGCTTTATATGATGAGAAACGTACATACATGGTATGGCAACAAAGTTTGGTAAATGTTAGAAAACAAATGTCACTTAATATACAAATGATCTTTATTGATCTTTAAAGTAATCCCTTCTAAAGACAATACACTTTTGACAACGTTTATACAGTTTGCGGAAATTGTTTAAAATTATCTTTGAATAACGTCTTGTTGTCACTCGGTTCTCAATGTTCGAAATGTTTGTAATTTGAATTCTTTTTACCGTCTCCTTTTGTTTAGGGAACAAAAAGAAACCTGCTGGGAGAATGATTCAAATCAGTAATTCAACGCTCTCTCAAGGATTGCCGTACACGCTTTGAATCAGATGGAACAAAAAGAAACCTGCTGGGAGAATGATTCAAATCAGTAATTCAACGCTCTCTCAAGGATTACCGTACACGCTTTGAATCAGAACCCCCCAGGTAGGATACAGAGTTTGTAAGTCATAATCATATCATAGGATGTCATTTGAGATACATAAAAATAAATTCAACAATGAACTTATAACAAATAAGGTTAGGTGATGTGATGCCCTTACGATATTATTATGACTTTTTGTGTTCTATTTCAAACTGTATAAGACTTAAGTCCAATTGCACTAACGTTACTTTAACTTTAAACGAGACTCGAAACTCTTTCTCTCTCTCTGTTTTAAAAAGAGAAATGCAATCAAGAGTTTTAAGGCAATATCCAAAGATGACTTTTCACAGAGTTCTCGCAGATTGTACGATTCTACTTTTGTAGAGTTACTTTAAAAGACAGTAAAAGTCATTTGTATAGGTATTAATTAAGTGATACTTATTTTCTCGTAACATCTATTAAACTTTATTGCTACACTACGCATATCTCTTTAAATATGCATTTATGTATTTTTTTACGGAAAGATATTTTATATTTCATTTCTGTTATATATAGTATTTTGTATGTCAAGAGAGAGAGATTATATATATAATATTTATATTGAAGGAAAGAATGACTTTATTAGGCAATATGTGTTACATGAATTATTAAAGCAGAAAGTAATTTCTTAGTCGGGGTCGATAACCGTATTTAATGTGTGATATTATTTGGCCAGGATGAAAATGCGCCATGAAACCGTCGAGTGCCGTGTGCGAATTTGCCGGATCAGCGGGTTCCCCAATGTAATCGCACATGAGTTTACCTAGTCGATAAGTAGTTTTTTCTGCCACAAGCAAAATGAGATAAAAAGAAATATAAAAAATAATTAAAATTTTGTAAAAAATAAACGTTAGACTTATGAATACTGTTGTTGCGATAAAATAATATAAATTAAAGACAATTTCTTTGGCATTATAATTTATGAGAAATTTTTTTTAGACTAAATTTAAACAGTCTGTAAAAAAACTGATACACAGATTTTTTAATCGCATTTCATTTATTAATTTTTATATATACTCTTTAAAATTTTTTAAGTATTAAATTGTCACATTGAAGAGTGAAATCTCACTCTTAAAGATTAAAAATTGTGCTATTTTTTTTTCAAAATTGGCTCAATTTTCATTCTTTAGAGTAAGATTCTATTCCAAAGAATTTAAAGAGTACATATATATCTAGAAAACATGTGTATATAATATACAATGGAGAGAAATAAGTACACACACAATTTTAAATTTTTTTAATAAACTAACTGAAAATTTTTTTTTTAATGACATGACTGCAAAAGTCTTCTCTTCAGTTACAATACATGCGTTACTATTGATGAAAGACCTAGCAAGAGCGATAGCTCCACCAACCATTTCTCATCGTAGAAACTCTCAAATACATTGCACATCCAAATATATTCGTTCTCTCAGTCATGATTCGCCATAAAGACGGTCAAAGCGTTAAATGATATAAACGAACTGTCGAACGTCACAATAGGCGTCCGTAACTTCGTCGATATTTCACGGTCTCACAATCGACCCGAATGCTGTCGAGGACGTTTTATTTTGATAGCTGGCACAACCGCGCTGCCGCAAAGGTCGGCAAGAGAAAAGGGAAAGAGGGTGCCATTTTCGATTATTACGGGACATCACAATGGCGAAGGGGGGAGAATGTTGGCGCGTCTAGCAGACCTTTCGCTTCACGGTATGTACGGCGAACACTCGCATAGTGCGTTAGGAAGCGGAAGCACCCCGCGGGCAATGGCGTAGGTATATGTTATTCAATGGTACGTTCTATTCAAAGATAATTATAACTTGTAATATTTAAATCTGATATCTATAAGACTCAATGAATCTCTCGTGCATTCGTATGCATTTAGTGAGCCTCTTGTGAGATACATGGATGAATGTATCTGTATAATCAATCCCGTACATCCGACACTCTTCGGCGATTCAAACGTGCAATGCGTGAAAAATTAATTACTACGTATATAATATTGCTGATGTTTATCAACCAAAAAATTAAAATTACCTCTATTCCGATTAAGAACTCAAACTTCACGATGTCTCGTTTTACCTAACATTTGATTTTTAAGGAAAAGTAAGATAAAGAGCCTCTTATATAGTTTGCTGAGGTCGCAGTTCCATAATGTAGCGTTTTTCTTTGGCAATCATGGCGAAATTAAATTTTCTAAAGACGGAGAGCGTACGCTCGTTGATTACGTAAGATCTGCGCGAGCATTCAGCGTGAAATTATTTGGGCAGCGTCAACGCGAAATGAAATTTTAATGTGAACCTTTCCAACGCGAGTTATACACTCTACGATGGCGGGCTTTAAAAAAAAAAAAAAGAACCAGTGCGCCAAGTCTTTTAAAAGCTGCTCACAACCAACGACGGCCACGTCGCGACTCTGATTTATGGTTCTCTTCCGATTTCTTTTATGCCGCACGTGAACAACGAGCGACACGTACCGGCTTTACAAGTGCCAGGCGCTTTTCTACGATCGCGGATTACATGATTGTAATCTTGATCTATGTTACGCAACATAACTATACGGAGATACAGGTTTACGCGACGCATTGAATTGCGCTTTACTCGATTAAGTAGCGTTTGTCATAATGTATCCGACGTCGAATATATTTAATTTTTTTTTTAATTTCTTAAATTTATTAAAAATTTTATTTTTTATGCTCGTTTATATCTTCATTTCTCTTTTCAATTATTTCTTGCTGCAAGAAACACGATAATATTTTTTGTGTTTACGATTTTCTAATTTATTATAAATAAATGCTGTTATATCGATTTTGTCATAATATAAAATTTAAATATCGTAAAAAATTAACTCTCCGTCACTAGAGTCTTTAAAGACCATCGATATTTTAATATATATTGTGAATTTTGGTAGATAAATTCCAATCTATAAAAAGTAAGTAAAATATAATTTATTAACTTCTATAATAATAAAAACTTATTAAAACTTAGAAAATATATACTAAATTTTTTTAGATTTTTATATAATTTGGAATAATGAAAAATATTTCTTAAAAACCTCTATTGCTGACGGAAGAGTTAAAATTTATGTTGCTGACGAAGGGTTAATTTTACATTGTGCATAATTCCTTGGCACGCAAAGTAACTACGCAACTAAGTAACTTTACTTGAAATGATAATGTTAAACTTTTAGAAAATTAAAGACAAGATTTATTCAGTGTTAATTTAACGTTTAAATAAGACAATCATGAATATACGAGAATCACAGTGAGAATAATGTAGTTCGTTTGGATTTCTACAACATAATAAAATGTACAAATTATCTTTTTACTCGGTCAAACGATTCCGAGATAACCAAAGTGGATTTAGCTCGAGTGACTGTGAGCATAGAACTGAATAGTCGGAGTTGGTCAAGAATCGCTTTAGGGAACTGTCCACACCAGAGCCCGCGGCAAAACGGGGGTTTGAAGGCTTCTACATGAGGATCCATCGAGCACAAAGAGAGAGAGTACGCGGCTTAAAGTGGTTGTGGCGGACAACCCCGGTAAACTTTGGGTCAATTCACTGTTGCGGCTTCCTTCATCGCGTTAAACCAGGTTTTCCCCCGATGAAGGACGTTTCTCTTGAGTATCTAATCGCCAGGTACAACGGTGAAAGTTGCTAACGGCGACGAGGGGACCAACAACCGATCGACCATCAGGCATCGAAAACCTGCGATCCGTGGATTGACAAACGTGATTTTGTACTCAGTACTTTTTGTTGAAATCGGATTCGCGACAAAAGTTTAATTCGGTCTTCGAGTCAGTTAACTCTTTAAATGCACAAGTTTCTTTTTCGGCGAATCTCTCCCAAAACCTAAAGTAAATTTTAAAAGTACCTACACTCTAAAAAGTATGACTGTGGGTTTAACACCGTGCGATGTCTATATACATATAATTCTCATCGTGTTTGTGTTATAATATTAACACCAATATGATATGGATTTAATATCATAGGTTTTAAATCCACACCATGGATAGTGTTTTGACTATGTAATTAGTATTGACATCACATTGTTGGAAAAAATGTCGAATTTAACATAAGATGAATATGCTAGAAAATTATACAAACATTATGTAAGAAAACAAATATAAAAAAGATAAAGGATATATAAGAGTCATATGGATTATTTAACATATAAATCAAACGTTTCAATATATGTGTCTATATATTCTAGTTAAAATATAAATATTAAAAGATATGTTATATTTACTTATTTAATCATATTAATGATGCTAAATCTACACCAATATTTTTAATGTGTACAAAGGTAGGAAAGAAAAAAGATAAATATCTTGAATTACTAATATTTAAATGTAACACATGCACGTCGGAGTTCAGTAAGATACTTCAAAAGAATAAATCGATATTCCGATTTCCGTTCTTTACTAAAGAATTTTATTTTAAAGGATAATGACATGCGTAACACGTGTGTACACAATCACCTGTAACAGTCGATGAAAACTCCTAAAGAAAGTACTGCGACATGCATATCGAAACCGCGCATCAAATGCAATACGTTAACACGGATAAATAGTTAATGGGGGTTTACATGTAATTTACGGTGATCACGTTCCGCGCATAACGCGGATCACGCCCGGGGCGCATATTTAACGCGCTAATAGCCGCGGTCGAAAGCCCGCGCGGTCCATGCGCGGCGGAGCCGCCCGCGCCAGTGTTTTAAATAATCTCAATCGGTCACACGTTTCGTCACGGTACAGCCAGGCTAGAAATATGTTTTTATGTGCGACGAAACACAAATTCACCAACGCGATCGCCGATGCATTCATTCGGCCGGAAAATACGCGAATGTTACGCATGAATTGCCTTCATGCACCACCTCTCGTTTATGGATTTTATGATAAACTGCGGGTAGAGGCAAGTTTATCGTAATACAAATTAGATGGAAAAACTTTTTTAGCTTTTTTTTTTTTAAGTATTAGGTATTTTGAATATTGCGAATTAAGTTGATTAAAATGTGAAATTTTTTGTCATGTGTGAGGAAGATTTTAAACATCTAAAGGCAAGTTTTTCAAATTTTTTAGAGGAATAAGAAAACATCAATATATAGGAATAAAATTGTCTTATTATAATTTTATGGTATCACCGACTATTATTATTAAATGAGAGTTTTACACGATTGTTTTCAATAACAATAGAACAGTTATGTTAAATGAATAGGAAAAATATGCTGATGTTCAGTCTATTCCGTATAAAAAATTCTGAAAGCGCGCGAGATTTCTACGTGGTCGTCGATTTTTTTAGCCATTTAAATGCAAAGCTCGTGCTATACGAATATACCTTAAATTAAAAGGGCACTCGTACTTTTTTTCTGCTGAGCTGAATGAAAACCGTCCCTTTTTTCATCTCTTTTAAACTACTAGCTCTTCTTGTCATTTATTCGCGGTATATGATATATGATTTTTCATATTCTCTTTTTATTTTTCATCGTGGTGACATGCATACGGCTACAAATAATCCAAAAATACCATGCTCTGATAAGTCTGATATAAAAAGATGAGACACAACGCTTTACAGTAAATTCAATGCATGTAAGTGTGGCGTCGAGAAGGGAAACACACCACAATTATGCGCCGCTCTTGTAATTTTGTTTGTCAGGTTGGAAAAAAAGTTGACGTGCACGTTCAATGAATTCTAAATGCCGACTAATTATCGTTGTGCTGAAATTAACCACGTCATGTCAAGGCGCCTGCGGCCGGCGCGTAGGCACGGTTTTGTTTAAAGCTGTACCCCGAATGCATAATGACGGCTCGGTGATGTGCCGTTGGTGGGATGCCAATGTTGCGAATGCGGCGCCGCGTGTCAGTCTGCTTCTGACACACGCGGCTCGACCCGCTTTGTTTCGCGCCAGCCAGCCGTCTAGGAGAAATTGAAATTTCGTTTAGACATCGCGCCTGAGAGAGCAATGTCCCGATGACGCGTGTA
Source organism: Cyphomyrmex costatus (assembly GCF_001594065.2). Taxonomy (NCBI): domain Eukaryota; kingdom Metazoa; phylum Arthropoda; class Insecta; order Hymenoptera; family Formicidae; genus Cyphomyrmex; species Cyphomyrmex costatus. The sequence continues at coordinate 1,240,313 of NW_017278207.1, read as the reverse complement.
TAGAGGTTGATTAACCTCATCACTCGCCGCATATTTTATAATATAGTAGAAATTACGACGCATAACGACAACGATTTGTATCGTGTGGATTCCATGAAAATGGTTTGCAAAATTGCTTATCACATAAAGATATTCGATATCTTTTTATTACTTCTCAGGCGGTACACACAAAGAGAAATTTTATTTGTTTATTCCAATCAGATTTTTATCACGATGTGTGATTTTAATTATTGCAATTTAATATGCAATTTAATATGTAATGAAGGATTGAGATGAAATAATAAAGAAATACAAAAGTTGTCAAAAAAGTATCGACTTTGAATTCTAAAAATAAAAAAAAATCGTTAAAATTATAAAAAATGTTTGTTCTCTTGCTACCATGTATACTTTATGATTGGATTGAAATTGTGTATTCTTAGGTTTCTCCGCGGTTTTCCGGGAAAGAGTATGGAGAAACATAAGGGGACGCGGTGACTACAATAGCGTTCGATTTTATTGGTCCTCTCCCACGAGTGGTATATGCACGTTTCACACACACGTACGCACATACAGTTCCTTCTCTTTTCCCATACTGCGGGCGTTCGTTTTCACGAGGGACGCGTACCACGTAACCAGACACTTGCTCCAAATGGTTTCCGTACAGTGCACGTAGATTGCGGTTGCACCGTCGTCGTATACCGACGACAGTCAGCAGATCGAGCAGCGATCGAAGCAGCACTCTTCCACGATGTGTATCAGAATTTCACGATTGTTACAACGAAACGCTTGAAATTTCTACCAGACGCTCATATTTTCATGGAACATATATTTGACGCGCGTCTCAGACGCGCGGATAACTTACTCTCTAAAATTGTTTGAGTGAATTGTCTGAAGAGTGAAATCTCACTCTTAAAAATTAAAAATTGACACACTCTTTTTAAAGACTGGCTCAATTTTTACTCTTTAGAGTGAGATTCCGCTCGAATGAATTTAAAGAGTAATTTTTGGCAGAGAAAATGTTTTTTTTATAAATAATATTTTAGATTGAAACTTTATAAAGAATGAACTTTATAAGAAAACAAATAATAATTTGTATCGTGAAAATAAGCGAATTTTTTTTCAGCAATGTGAATTTTACAGTGGCAATATGAAATTTGATCGAATATATAGTTAAACAATGGAAAAATACGGATGCAATTTTCGACCCGATGCTATTTTGCGATGCAGCGCAACTTGTCTCTTTCCGTAAATTGCGCGGCTGTAGTCGCGTTGTAATTAAAAAAAAAAAGTATGTTCCTGTGATTCGCGCGGCTCGATTCGCATTCAGCCGAATACACGAAAAATATTCGTATGCACGTAACATTGAAATTAGAAGTCGTTAAAGGAGTTTTGGTGGCGGCACTCAACGACCTGTGAAATTTAACTTGAATCGTAATTCAAACCGACTATGTGTTGCAAAAATTTAATTATTATGATTTTTTCGACGCAACGCTGTTATTCGTAATAAATATTTCATGAATATGGAATTATTTAGAATCATTTCAGTAAATTCAATACGTTTAACGCAAATAACAAAAGTGTCAATAAAACATTGAGTTACTTTTTGAAAAATATAGAGCAATGCTCGTTCATATTTTATCTCTTCTCTGTGATGCTCAAATATTTCCGATTGTGTCCATTTTATTTTAGAGTTGCGATATCGATAAAATGACAATAAAATAAATGTCAAAAAGGAACTTGTGTGAAGAACGGAAAATACATTCAAGTTTTTAATCACATAAATGTACCACTTTCAATGATTACAGCGAGCATGTTAAAGCAGCGAATTTTGCAGCGATTTTCACGAGTGGTATGGTGAATCTCATTATATTTGCGATATCATCAACCCGTTAATTCAAAATGAAACCTGCGTTGACGACATTTGCCAACTGGTGTACATACGATGTAAACATAGAACGCACGTGCGGATGCGCGAAATACAGAGATGCCAGAATTGTGTACTTCCGACAATGTGCCGGACTGCATTGGCTAATGTTACACGTCAATAACGTTTATCAGAAATCCAAAATTATGACGTGAATAGAATTTTCCGATGAAGAATTTTATTTACAAAGAGATTACAATATAAATTCCTAATATAATATTCACGCAATATTTAATAATGCATAGCAAAAAGCGCGTGTTATTTATATTGAACAAAAGAATGTTTGAATATCTTTAAAAATACGTACAAATATACATATATTGTAATGATAATTATGTATTATATAATCATTTAATAACGATCAAAAAGTTTTTTTTTTGTAGTTATCTCTATAATATAACAAAAAAAAATATCTTTATTTTTATCCTGTATTTTTATATAAACGAAAATACATATGTCATGTAACAATTTACATATTTATTAAATAATAGAAAAGGAAATTTAAAGGAGAGTATTATACACGTAAGCTATAAAACAAGTGTTTAGGAGACTCGATTATCTTTTCTTTTCGACAGTCTGCTTGATTTCGCCTGACATCTGCGCTATTATCCGACAGCCAGTCACCGTTCGCCATTTTTACGACTCTTACCGGTACGTGGGACACGGAGTAAGTGCATGACGCGAGGATTCGAGATTACTGTCTTTATGAGTCCTAGGAGAACGTTTCTGTCAGCGACTGGCAGCAGCGGGATTAGTCACTCTCTCCTCTCGGTGTCCCGCGGTACTACTTTCGTATTAGACGAATCGTCATGGTGGAGAGAACGGGTGCGAGCGAAAGAGTGCAGGAACGGGCTTTCTGCGGCCGCAATCTCGTGGCGACAATTACGCGACGGTAACGAAACGGCTGCTCGACGCGTTGTAATATCACTGCAACGCTGATAGGCGAGATTAAAGCACGGCTTGCTTAATCAGAGAGAGAATCCTCGTTGAGGAAGATCAAAATTCTAATGTACTCTCCGCATTTTTAATATTTTAACCAGATTTGAAGATCTCTTCTATACTAATTATATGCGTGAAAATAAATTGTTGTCTTATCGTATTTTTCCGTGGAGGAATTCTATAAATAATTATGTAATCTTGTTAAATTATAAATGACGAAGGATTCTTCCGTATTTTTCTTTATTAAGTTTATGAAACACATAAAAGTGTCCGTGTTAGAATGGAAATATGATACAGTTTTAATATTTCCAGTATTGCGCCAGTAATGTTTTTAGTGAAATATGAATTCTGAAAACTAAATTTGATATTAAAAAAGAACTAAACGGAAGCACATAAATCCACCGCTGTTGTTTGCTACAAGTGCTTGATTTACAGAGCGCTTTGTCATTGATTGCGCGATCGGAAAATCTGCGTCGATAAATCGTGCATCTCCTACATATTTCATATATTAAAAACGTCACACGGCTTTGTCAATCAATATTACAATCTCGATGTAGAAGTAGAGATGGGAGCTCTGCGCGCTCGTTCGGTATTTGTCATATACCGCGCGCGTTTTTATTTTACATCGGCCAGAGATTTTTCGTATTTGTTTTGAGTGGATTTTTTATCGTGCGTTCGCCGAAAAACTCGCGGCGCAGACGAAATTCGAAGTTAAACGTCACTTTACAATCCGGGCGGGACGCATCGCAGATACACGGTGAATAAAATTCGTATTTTTCCCATATCAATATTTGCAAAACTTCTCTGTATCCGATCAAAATCCCGGCGTCGCAACCCATCTATGATAAAGCACGTACGAGAGGGGGAAACTGGCAAAAAAAAATTGTTATCATCGTTCCAGCGTGGCGATGGATCATATAATCAAATCGATAGTTTAATACAAGATTGTAATTCTGAAATTATTTTTGAAGTGTCAATCAATGGGAATATATGTTTCACAGTAATAAAATGAAGTTACATATCAAGTATGACATGTAAAAAGATAAGAATCTCTAGAACAGATTTGTGTTTTATATATTGGGATGGCATATTTATTATAATAGAAAATGTTTATACCCAAAAGTTTTCCAGTTTTGTTTCACGAAAATTTATCTTCCTTTAGTGGAAATGTTATATAAAAAAGATGTGAAAATATTTTTATTTTATTTAATTTTATAAAAAATGAAATTGCAAATTTTTTATTAAAGAAAAGTACGTATAGAATCTTCTCGCGCAATACTGAGAAATTTAATATTTTGAGTTACAACATTTTTGTAAGCCATCAACGTCTGATATGTGGCGGATAGATCAAGTTAGTCAATGGATCGAAAGGCGATGCTCGTGAGAGAGCAGGGAAAAGTTTAAATTTGTTCTTGGCATCCGCTCAGCTGACGTTGCGGGAGATATTGAAAGAGTGGATAATTTACTCGATTATTTAATAGCTTGGCTACGGCTGCGAGCCAAAAACTTTACACGTACAGTATACTACGAGACGACACGACGTGCGCCTGGACGTTGCCAACTTTTGTGAATGGAATTATGACATAACGTCGACAAAATTGCACTCTTTCGAAACCACGTTACGGTACGTCGCGTCGCCCAAGTAGGAAGTGCAAGATGCTTTTATACGTATTATACGTGTATAATTTGATTAATAGTTAAAACTATTTATTATTATTATATAAAATCTTTATTTTGCAGAATATTTATTAAATAATACTTTATATTGTACATTACAAAATTATATTAATTTACTATAAATGTAAAAGTACATTAAAATTTGTTTGCCTCTTCTTCCAAAATATTATACCAAAATAAATCTAATTTTCTACATTTAAAATATTTTATTTATAAAACGGAAAAAAGATTCGATTTTTGTTGTACACTAATATTTCTATATTTATCATTTATATATTTTTATTGCGTTAAAATAATTTTTAGAAAATACGACAGCTTATAAATATAATAGTTTCAATATTATTTGCATCAGTTCAATTATAACATGCTGAATAACGCCACGTGTACCGTCCCACACAGAATGGGATTCCATATTAAACCTCTTTCGCCGGTGGATTACTCATTACCGCGCTAACAACCTCGGGAACGTGCCGACCTTAATCACGATTCACAAATTAATCTCGCGGCACCGCCGACCGACGGTATCGTTTGTTGACGGCACCGTCTAGCCAAATATATTACCTACTAGGATCCGGAAGACGTGCGAGTAAGTTATGATTGTGTGCATGGAGATTACCCCTCCGACTTCGGCAAATATATCCGTTGTACCGCTTGTAATTTAATCGGCGGAATGTCGGGAATTCGATGCGTTAAACCTCTTGAATCTCCTGTGCACAGGAACGCTGAAAAAAATCGTCAAATTAATATAAAAATGATGATAAAGGGTGGAAACGCCACTAATATGTATTTCCAGAGAAATAAATTGTTAGTCAAGAATAATTTTAATTAAAGCACGTATGTTGCAATCAAATTTAGAATTATTTTTGTTTAGCTTATTCAATTAATTAATTCTCAATTGCTACAGTCAAAATGGCGTATAATCTATTATTACCGATATCTTATTAATAAATAAATAGCAATTATAATTTATATTTATATTTAACAAAATTGCTTTTAGCAGTTGGAAAAGTAATATAATGATTATATTAAATAATAATATATAGAAGAGTTTAATAATTCCATATTCTTTTCAATATTTTGCAAAATAAGGGTGTTCGGATAATATTTGATTATCGTAACTGATAATTAAGTTCTATTCAAATCAAATTGACCGGAAATGTGCACGAGAATTAATTTAATCCTTCAAGTAAGTTTGATCCACTCTCGATTTAACATCAATATTGAATCGACAACGGTTCGTTTCACGACGAACTTTATAAGGAACTATATAATCTTACCATAAAAGAACGTTAATTGCCGTTCTATTTAATACAAGAAAACGCAAAACTTCATTTAATGGCCATGGTCCCTGAAATTAAACAGTGGCAAGTAAAAAATTACAAAATCTCAAAAGATTTGTTTTTCTCTATTAAATTATACTACCATATTTTGTGATCAAAACGAAGAGAACGATTTGGCTGTTTGATTCATCTTTTTTTTCATTGTTTTTATATTTTTTATATTAAATTATGTTTTTATATTAAAATTATTATCTTACAATTAGTGTTAAAGAAAAAGAACATTTTGTGATACCCCCTGATGTGATACTTTTTCCTTAATAAATTAAGGCTGTAGATACAGAAATAGATACATATAATACATCTAGATACAATTATGTAACTATACAGATACAGAATTAATGAAAATTATTTTCTTACAGGTGGAAATGGCGATGTCGAGGATTCGGATACTGACGTGCAGGACTACAGTACGGACGAGGACTACAACGATGTTTTTGACTCAACCACAAACGGGTAAGCGTTGTATAGTTTGCAACCCCTACCGCCTTATCGTCTTATCGCAGGATTAAATACGAAACACATATCCATCTAACTAGCGCCGCGCTTAATTAGCAATTAAAATTGCTATTGATCGCGTCTATCTGCAATGACTGAATACTTCCTCTCCACGTCCGGACGAAATTGCCGAGACAAGCAAGAAACCGACCCGGAGAACCCTTTTTAATTGCGTTACGCTTTTACACATACACTCTCACTCTCATTCTTCCTTGTTTTTTTTTTTTCTATTGGCACTTTTCGTTACTAAAACGGCAGAGAAGACGGGATAAGAAAATCATTGGCCGCCGAACCACGTCAAAGTATTTTTTAGGATAATTGACTTATCCTAAAGAAAATACAAAGACTTTGATATGTGCATCAATATATTTTTTAACATAGATATATAATATATATTTGATTATAGTTTATTATGTATTAACACGCTTATTATTTCATTTACTATTATTTAATAAAATAAAATTAATATTTTCAATATTCGTATAAAAGTATTTATAATATACTCTATATTATAAAATAAATAAAAGGAAAATTTACTAGTAAATGTATATGTTTCGATGGAAGTCTAGAATATAACAATATTTTGGTTAGATAAAGATGAAATGTTTATCAGAAGAAAACATTGAAAAAAATATAATATATATAAATGATAACGATATTTATTTCGAATTTAGATCGAGAAAGTCCAAATTACTTTGGCATCCTTAATAGTTTGATTCAAAGTCGGTCAATACATGAAAAATTAAACATCAAAAACAGGCATGACAATCGCACAAAAAAGGAGAATTATATTGGGGAGAGACGGAAAGACTTTTCAGAGATTCGTTGCTGCCGTATGACGACAAATCGAGACAAGGACAAGGGAGAGAGGAACCCTGCAGGGCTTAATAAGGAAGCGACTTGATTGGTTCGATTCGAAAGCTAATAATGCCACTTCCCCGTGTAGGCAAACCCTGTTTGGAACTGCAAAGGCTGCCGCACGATTAAATTTGAATTCTGTGCCCCCCTTTCCACTCCCCACCTGCGAGTAAGCTAATTTGCGAAGAACGCGTCGATAGAGCCAATCGAAATTCCGCAGTTCGAATTTCATATCCGTGTTTTCCCCGGGCACAGCGACTAGCGAAGCAGGTCTCCGACAGGCTTCGCGTGCGCGGTATGAGTTTACAGCGAGATGAAAATATATTCGAAAATTCCCATCTCGGGGATGTCCCTTCGCGCCCGAGATCTCGAGAAGAAAAGTCGCGCAATTTCCGCGCCGTGTGCGCGTTTGCGACTCGCGCCATGCGATTTTCTCCCCCGAGGAATCGATATCGACGTCCCGTCGCAATAAATCAGTTTTGTCGTTACGCTGGAAAATTTAATATCGAAATCAACGTCAAGCAGAGAGAAAAAGTTCCAAATTTGTCGAACGTAGTACTTTCAATGTCACATTCGGCGGTTCCGGGCCATCCTTACAGTAGTAAAAATTGTAATATACTTTTTTAATTTCCCGTCAGCATTTCTCTGAGTTTTTATTTTATTAAATATAAAATCTCACAGTTTTTATATAGTTTGAAACTTTCCTACAATTTTTTCCTCTTCAAGGATTCGACGTCCTGTCGCAATAAATCAGTTTTGTTGATCAGAAAATTGAATATTAAAATCGATGTCGCGCAGGAAAGAAAGAGTGTACATCCTTTTTTCCTTAATTATAAGGCATCAATTATTTTTAATTAATAAGTGAAAAACAATCCCTTGATATTAACTGAATATATAACGCAATAAAATAATACCCTGTAATAACTATTTAAAAAAACTAATCAATATTTCCCGCATGCAAAAGTGATATGTGAATCGATATACGGAACACAGATTTACTGTAATATATACTTCAACACGATAATATACTCGTCCTTATTGAAATTACACGCCATAAAACGCGCATGTGACACCTTGCTTCCAAGACAGCGTATATATCTTTGGCCGTTTGGTAAAATTTATATCTTCCTTTCGCGCGTACGCAGGAAAAATATATTTCGAAGATCTATATGTACAGCTGTATATAATCTCTTAATGCTGCTGAATTTTCACTTATTTTGCGGTGATATTCATGAACTATTATCGCGAATAAAATATTTTTCAAATAGGAGAATTCGTAAAAATGTCAGAACATTCGTGATCATCGCGTAACATTCGTTGAAACATAAAAAATAAATATTAAGGAATATAGAATTTATATATAAATAAATTATGATTTTCTAAATATATAACGCAAATATATCGTAAATATACAATATTGTTATTATTATACAATTACATTTGATTGTTTCGTGTTTGCTAAATTCAAATTTGATATACGCACGAAATTTAATAGCAAGTAATTTAATATAATTCATGTCAGATAATGTGTTTGCGTGGTAAAATTATAATAATCGTCGTTATCGTTTATGACGATCAATTTTAATCGCATCAACCTGAAGCTATACTCAAGTTTGCTACCATAACTTTGGCTTTACATCGTATCACAAAATATTACATTTACGTGCTTGCATGGGAGAAGCATTAGTTTACATCATTACATCGTGACATAATGACACGGTAATGGGTACGACGCGATTGAAATTACGCGTCCTAGTCGATCGGTGGTGACACATTATGGTCGCGATACCGATAGGATGCGGGGCCACACACGCGACCCACTATGTATGATGCGTGCGTGCGTGCGTGCATGCTTTGTGTATGCGTATACCTATATACAATCTCAACGTACACTTATCCAATGCGATCACTATACATTATTCCGCCCTAAATGCGGCATAGCTCCATTAATATTGATGCTCGGTTGGCTTTGGGCTTCTACGAGTAGCCACATCTCTGTACGGGATGTTAAGCAAGAATAGATCTCCACCCCGGAGAAGCCCTCATAATCATACGATTATACCGTAGTTGCTTGGGGAAGATTCAATCCGTTCAAACTGGATTTGAATTTTCAAATACGTATGAAGTTACAAATACCGATAATATATTCTGAGGAAAAATTTAAGTTATCCTCAAAATTATATATACCGCAGGAAACATTTCTTTATCATAAATAGAAATTGGTAGTAACTTAATCTATTCTTATGGTTTGGATCACTACAATGATCTAAGAGCGATGACAACTATTAGTCTTTACACCACATCAATATAATTTGTTTAAACTAACCAAATAATCCAGTTATCATTATAACATTCATGGTTGAATGTTCAAGAAATAATTTGGTTGTAGCAACCAAATACTGTCATTACTACAACATAAATCATTCAACCATTGTGGTTCAAGCACAACACACACCACATAAATAGTTGCTCCATTATACTTTATTGTTCAATCTGGTTGGCATCACCAGATTTCTGTGGGGGGGGGGGGGGGGGGGGAAGGGAGAATAATTTTGAGGAAATATCTAAAAATTTAACAAATCAAAAAATAATTTTATTGGACTATATCAAAATAATTACATGGGACATTCAATACTTAAGTATTTTACATAATTCTTTTGTTGGTGTAAAAAAATATTTCCAGATTTGTATTGAGCTAAATTTTTAAATACTATAACAAGATTGTTCTTTCCGTACACAAATAAAGTTAATTGCGCGAGGGTAGTCAAGTGTCAATCGATTTGTCTATTAACGATTATTCGTACACGATTCGTAACGTACTTGTGTATAACCGCAGTTGAACTGGTAATAATCATTGGCACACGATATTGTTTACCTGTAATTTGAATGTAAATGTTACGGCGTATTATTGCTCCCCAATGAACATTAAGTACGCTAATGTTGCAGCAACATATGTTACTGGTCTGAAAATGACGTTCGATACTATTCTGCCTACAGTTTCCAATCATAGCGTAATAGAAACCATTATTTATATTGTATCATTATAGCAACATACATGATGTATAATAAATATAAATTGCTCAATGATTGTCATTTAATGTAATAATAATAATAACAAAATAATAATGTTATATATATATCAAGCGAAACGATATACGAGAAGAAATTACGAAATAAGCTCTGATGATTCATACTGCCACTACATGTTAAACGTCAAATATATCCGTTTTGTTCCGAGCTTTATTTATAACATAAAATTCTATTAGATTATTATATTTATGTAAAATTTTTTATTAATAATGTAATTTTCTAAATATTGAAGACAAATCATTGCCAATAAATAGTATGATCTGTTGTATTTTATTTACAATGAAAACGTTTCAATGTGAAATGTTCTTGTTATAAGCATATTAGAGAAGAATTTTAAAAACAGTTGTATCTAATGAAATCAAATTGAAGAAAATAGTAAAAATAATAATATCGACATAAAGTCAAAAAATTGTTTAATATTGGAATAAAAATACGCCTAATCTATTACGACTTTCCACTCTACAATTTGTACGTTTCCTTTCCGCATTAACTTTAACTTTCCAAGCAGGCGAGCGGGAAACAAGCACCGCCACTTAAAACGTTGTCTCCGACATTGGGGTGCGGGACTAGCTTGTCGTTGAGCAGTCGGAGGGGAGAGGGTGGGTTAAACGTTGCATTATTTATAGAAACCCTGCAACCTCCTAATCTCCGTCTGAGAAGGTCTTCTGCCTACTTGAAATGGCCAACGAAGAAAGTGACGTAATGTCGTCGGTGCGACGAAGTGTTAACGCTCCCCAACGCATTTCCCCTACAAATTTTCCACGTCTCTTCCGGGAATATCTTAAAGATTACATCTTACTTTAATACCGTATTCCGCATTTCAATTCTATGATATTTAATTATGTGAGATATTTGTAACGTGACGAAGAGTTACACACACTAAAAAAAAAAGATTATTATCTCCTTTTATATTTTTAGCTTATAAATAATTTTATCTGTTTTTATTTTTTTAATCTATAAAAATATTTAGATATGTCATTTTAATTGCATTTAAATACATATAAATAAAATATTTTTACTTTATATTTTGAACTATATATTTTTATTAAAAAAAAAGCTTTTACTCTCCGTATAATCAATTTCTGTTATTTCGTGAAATCTGCAAATTCAAATTTCAAGTTAAACGTAGGATTTCGAATTGGAGTTACAGAGTATCGATGAAACATAATTGATGATCACATGCCGATGATCGTGCTCATTTGGTACACAAGTGCACTACATATTCATGCAATATCTTCTGCATGGAACAAATATCATGACATTCATGACGTACATGACGAGGGATCGAACCACGTAATTAGCTGAGTCGTATATACTATTACATATCGCGAATACATGTCATGGGTGTTCCGTAAATCCCTTTGTCGATCTTTGTCGTCACCGCCCTTCGCCGCAGGGTAGAGCAAACTGTATATTTACTCTGATATTAATTATTTCCTGCCACGATCGATTAGTGTACATGACTCGATCAATAACAAATACTTACTTCTATAATTAGGTCTCGTCAAGCAAAGTCATCATTTCATAAAATTTTCTGTATTAAAAAAAATCGGTATTGATAAGTGATGATTCATTATGAAATACACATTGATTATACATATGTATTTCATGCATGTATCTTCATCATTTGTCGCTGATATTAAAAAAGGAATGTAGATAATCAGCACGTTATCGAATATTTTAAGAAAGATATTTCAATCACATAATATTCATATTGTCTCACACACAATAAGAGATTTTATATACTCTATAATATTTTATAAATAATTCTAATTTTTATTTCTGTTTTAATTATTTTTATAAGAATATCTATTTAATAAAATTAGGTATTTTATAAAAGTAATAAAATAAAAAGTATACAATTACAATATTTTGAAAAATTTTTTCGAAAATGTGAAATAAAAAAATTTGACAGTTATATTTACAATATATATCCAAAATTTAATACAAATATTATTATATATATGTCTCCAGCAAAACGTCATGAATAATAATGTAAAATTATTTGCAATAATAATTTCTAAATATGCGAATTATAAATTATATTTTAAAAGATAAAATATTTTGTATCAATTATTACTTTTTTATGTGTAGAATGATATACCGTAATTTTTTAAATATTATACATATATAAAGCTTCTAAAGATTTTAATCCTATACTCATGGTTGTATGTCGTCGTCTCCTAGAATTTTTCTGTATTATGACACGACGTGACAGCGCGACAAAATGTTGTCGTGATGGGCCGATAGATAAGCGTGTAGCGTTGCGTTTATACGTACCTACATAAATATATGCAGTTTTATGTATTATATATCGCGCGTCACGCTGAGTTAAGAATGCACGCGCGTGTCATCGCGTGGAGCGCGCCGAAAGTGGAAAGGGGGGCACGTTTCGTTTCAACCGACTGATAAACGCGGTGTCCGCTTCAAAATGCATAGAATTACTTTACATGGTTAGTAGATAAAGCGCAGTCAACTGGCGCGTTGTGCAACGCCACAGGCGGTATACGTATTTTCATCTTGCCCGTCTACACGCCGCTAATTTCATACGCGCCACCCGGCGTCGAAAACTGCGCGAGTCCCCACGGTCGTGACACACGTCGCCGTTGATTTTTATGCAATTTACGCTGGGCGCATTTATGCACACCGAGCTGCACCGACAAGTCTCCAGTTTTTAACGCATCCCAGAAATCAAATCCTTTCACTATTTAATTAGACATTTAAAGCAATTTTTTGAATTACATTCAGGTACAGGATGAGGTATAAAAAAAATATCAGGATTAGATTCGAAAATTCCTTAATAACATTTTGCGAAATTCATAATTTTGATATGTAAATGGAAAGAATGATTTTACTGTAATATCTAAAAATTTAGGTAGATAGAAATCTGAAATTAATTTTAATGGACTAATAAAAGATTTTAATATTTTAATAATCAGTTTACATGTTTTATATAATTAAGACAAGTAAATATGAAACGACCAAATGACAGTCAAGCAGGATTTTGGTTGCTAAATTAATGTGTGAATTTTATTTACTACATATGTAGTTCTCCCAATGCTTTAATGATCTAAACAAAATTATTTTCAGGTCTGCATTTAGTTAAATTTTTAGATATTTTAACAAAATTCTTCCTATATAAATATATCTATGTATATATATTTTTTTAATAAAATTTTATTTCTTGAATAAATTTTACTTCCGGAATTTAAAGATGTTAAGAAACTATTATATGTATTGTGAAAACACACACAAATATGTCTAAATTAATATTTGAAATAATATATATATATAGTAGAAAAAAATACAGATGTTAGTGACGGCGTACAAGATTTTATTAAATTTATCATATTAAGCGTGTGTGTTTTTAATTTCTCACTTGATAAAAAAATTTTATTTTTCTGTACACACTATGACTTGAAATACCAATTTTTGTAGACCTCTTGTGACGATTAACCATTTCCTAGGTACTCTGGTAAACGTTTGCATATCCACATTGTTTCGCCGCGAATGAGGCAAACTTCATGGCAGGCCTATACCAGCGCGATGACTTACTGATCATAGCTTGATTTATATTCAATAACCAGCGGTAAACGCGGGGTTAGTTACCCTCCCAGCCCCTTCTCTCTCCCCCCCTTCCCCCCGTACCCACGTGCAATCACGTCCTGCCACGTGCAAACGTGGCTGATGGTACGTACACAGACGTTCCTCGTATCCGTGTATCTAAGGGTTTGCACACGCATTCGCTTCTATGTGCGCACACACATGCATACACTTCTTGCCGACTTGCACGCACACAGACGGCAATGTAAACTCGATGATTGGCCCTCTGCGGAAGGATAGGGTCACCCTAACCGCCCTGTTCCTCCATTTGTGTTCCTTCGCATATCAGCCATCGCTTGAATTCGCATCGCAGCGAGAGCGGCTACCGACCAAGCAAAATTTAATGGAGGACTGTTTGTGAATGCATGAGGGATCTTTTTTCAAAGCTAGTTATTTGCAATAAAAAACGCAGATCAGATTAACAAAATGCAACGGAGTTCTAGCCTGCTAAAATAATTCACTCAATAGAATTATTTAAAAAAGAAACGAGAAAGATCGAAAATATGGGAACATATAATGTTCATTTGAATATAAAGAGACTTAGCAACTACATTGAGCTACTTTTGTATTTCCAGTAATAATGTGATAAAAAATGTACGCGCGCGTAAAATACAATACATAAATAACATTGTGATAAAGAAGAGCGTTCGGAGAAATATAGCTTTTTTTTAACTGAAATAATATTTTCATTGTATAAAAACTTATATTTATATATACTTATTTAAATATAATTATTTAATTAATGCCAAATTTTATTTGAACCAAAAATGCTTCGTATATTATTTTGCATTAGCCGACTATCAGAATTCCATTAAGCGTATATGGAAGTATCTTTTTTAAATTTATTTTCATTTTCCTGTTTCACAAGCAGCAACAATACAAGGCAACCACGGATAATAACCGCGTCTCAATGTTGTACAAACGTGTTGGCACCCGAACGACGCATATCTCTCGTTACAACGGTATACGTCGTAACATTACGGCTGTCGGCGGTCGTGAACGTCGCCATGTGAAATGCGGCTGCATCGGCGACATAATTAAAGTCGCCCTTTGTCCCGCGTACGCGTTTCGCTTGAATTATTCCCGTGACTTTCAGGAATTCAGTAGGAGGAGACGTGGAAGCGCCGCCGGGTCGTATCTTTGCGTGAATATACGGGATTTAAAAAATGTGCGGCGCACACTTCTGAAAATGTGCGCTCTGCTAAATGCGTTTTGTGACACTGTAGATCAAATCTTCCATGATAAAGGAGACTTGGCGCAATACGCCTTTACTCTCATGAATGGAGTAAAAGTAAAGAAAGGATTAAAATCGTACAATTTTCACTGTTAATGTATTTGTATTTAATATTGCATTCATGGTATTCGAGTCATTCTATTGGATTGGTACTGACTGACATGCAAGCGCGGCCATCTGATTGTCTCTACCCGCCGGAAGCTGTAATTGATTGCAGCATCTACATCTCTGAAGTGCGTTACGTTGAGTTGATACCAGCATCTCACAGTTATTGTGCCAATATGAATCACTGAGGACACGATACTGATTTATAAAAGAGTATCACATAATTTTACTTTTTAAAAAGTAATACAATGTTCAAGCCATGTATTATTATAAATGCGAGAAAGAATAAAATATTTTTAGAAAATAAATTTGACAGTTAATTTATATGTAGATAAATATAATACAAATTAATAAATATAAATAATTAACTTAGAAATAAATAATTTGTTTTTTGATTATGTCAATAATTACATTTTTTGTATATTATATAGTTATCATTCTGTTATTCTATATATTTTGAGTAAAAAATTAAAAATGTATTATTTATATTGTTTTTCGGAAGATCTAATAAAGTAATTTTTTAATCTATTCATGCTATGAGAAAGTTATACAAATGTAATCTGACGTTGATTCAACTAAAGTTCTTTGCAAGCTTAACAAGGTATAGAGCTTGCAAGCGATAAAGTTTATATACCTCAAGATACCTCGTTACAAAGTTACATTGTTATCTAGACCGCAGGTGGGATCACATGGATACGATCTATAGAGAGATATTTAAATGCATGTTATTTAATCTAATAACATTGACAAATGTAATGTATGATAAAATAAGAATTCAGGATGGCATAAAGCCATATAATATATATTTTCTTATTTATTTGGATGTATCACGCATAATCGAGTTAGAATTTTATAACTGCTAAATTTTTGCTTTTTATCTGCTATATATGTATATTTATATGACAAATGAATATATTTTTAAAACAGTTGTTTATATTTTACATTTTTGATTGTTAAATACACTGTAAAGTATACGTTTTATTTTTTTCGCAGGACTGACGTGGACGCTGCATCTGGCACGAAAAGTGGCACTTTAAAATTCGTAAGGACTCTGACAAATATCTCGAAAGATGCCGGCGGCGTTGCTCATATGCGATGCGAAGTCGTGGGCGATCCACCTCCAACAAAGATACGATGGTACAAGAATGAAGCGCCATTAGAAGAAAACCGACCGAAAATCACTATTAAGAAAATTCACGCGCAAGTACGTATAATTGTTAAATTACTATTAACTTGTATAATTATTAAACTTATTTTTAATGTGCAATTGCTCTTTAGAGTTTTGTGCTCGAGCGATTTTCTTTAACTCTTGAAATTTAATTTTCGATCTTTACAACGAAAAAAAAATTCAATATCATGTGTACATACACTGAGAAAAAAGTTGTTGTTTCAAAAAAATATTTGTTGATTCAACTAAATGCAGCGGTCACGGGTTGTTAAGTAAATATTTGTTAATTCAATCAAATAACATGTTGACATAACTCATGTATGTCTAACTTGAATATATAGATACTTATAAATAAAAACTAAATAATCATGACGAATTAAATGCATTTATAGTTAAGTTAACAGCTTTTCTCAGTGTATATAAACTTTTACATATTTTTTATTATAAAAAGAGCTATGTATTCTCTCATTTTCAACATTCTCTTTAATTCTCAAATTATTATTTAGTAAATACAAATGCAAGTACATGACATTTCAGATGCATGAACATGTGGCGCAGAACTTGGCAGGAAGTCGATTAAAAATCACAAATTTGGACGTTTCTGATATTGGTTTTTACACTTGTCGCGTCACCAACGGTAAAGATCAAATCCAGAGCGAAGGAACTCTACGAGTTGATTCCTCAAAGAAATGGCCAGGTAAGTAATTCAAAATTAACTTTTTATCAGCACCTTGCATTGTATTGCTCTACCTTAGTGATGGGAAGTTACTTTTACCATTACTTTTGCCGTTTCTTTTAAAAACAACAATTTGATAACGACGTTGTAATTTTTAACGATAACTAACTAAAAGTTAAGATTAGGAATGTAATAAAATAAGGAGAAAAAGCTTACATATACATATTTGTTAGAATAATGAACAATTATACGAGGTTGATTGTACTTGAAATATTTAATTACTTGATAAGCTCAATTAAAAGTTCTGTATTATTGAAATAATTGACTTTTTTATGATATTCTAATTTAAATTTGGCTGAAAAAGATTTTTTATACATACGTAGTGTAAAATTATGCTCGTAGTGTAGCAGTTACGTTAACGAACCTCGGTGTAACCATTAGGAAGGATAATCGTATCTCCTTCGTAGTTTTAAAGCCACGCAAAGCAGTTCGCCCCATAATTCGGGTAGTTTACATTTCGCTGGAATAATTAAACATGCGAGTTTTAAACACGCGGCCCGTAAAATTCAACGGGTATGATATTCTACGTCACCGTGGCGAGGGAACGGGTCTCGAAGGTGGGCTTTGCGGCCGTAACTCGCTACGGAACAACACCGTAAAAAATATTTGTAATGCGCGAGGTGAATCGTGACATTTTACCTCCACCGTCGCGACGAAAATTTTCGAGTAAACGCATTAAACGTTGGGGATAACGGTGTATGTTTGACGTGAGAGCATTATCATAAAACGCAAAACCGTCTGACTATATGGAAACGACTATACAACTTGGCTCTACACCAGCTGTATTGTTATCTTATGCTATGCAAAGGCGTAGGTAAAATCCTTTCAAAACTATCTTTGCTTTTCGTGGAATGAAATCGAATTCATTAAGAGAATTTTTTTTAATTTACTATGAAGAATTGTTTATTAAATTATTTTTATATAAACACTTGTATAATACATAAATTTATTTCAAAATTTCTGAATTAGTTTAAGATTTAGATTATCTAAAACTTATTACGCGCGAGATAAAATCTGTTAATAGTTTTACTAGCAAAAAATAATTTACTTTATAATATTATAATATTATAATTTATTTGATTTATTTTTACATTAGTTTAGTTTGATTTCTTTCTTCTTATTTTTTATTTATTTTGTCTATTTGCATTTTTTATACTGATTTAAAGTATCTTATATTTTCGTAACATTTTTCTTCCGCTGATTCTTATTTTGAAAATTGTAAGCTTCGATTCTTTTAAAAACACTCTTGCCTACATCCTTGTATTATCTTCCCTAATCTAATAGGTAGTTCACGTTTACGATGCACCACGCTTTCACCCAAGATCATTCCGGTTAATATGATATTAGAGTAAATATTTGAAGACTCTAACTAAGAGAACGTGCAATTATCAATAAATTGTCGAGTCATTTAAACTCTGAAGCTCTAAGATTATTTTACGAATTGAAATAATGTTATAACATTGTTTATTTTATCTTAGTATTTGTCAACGTATTCACAGCATATTCATAATTCTTGTAGCTATTTAAAAATATATTTTACATAAAGTAGAGTCACTTGTTTAAATAAGTAATTATCAAATAAATTTACGCGGTCGCAAAGCATTAGATATCTGGAGCAATTAAACGTTACGTTTATTTGTATAGCTGCGTCGTTTCGAGATTTTAAATAAATAATAAAAAGAACTGTGCTAATTGTAAGCTTTCCTAAATCGCACTCGACTTCAGAGTGAGAAGAAGCCGTAAAAGTAATTTTGCAAGTTGTACAAATATCACGGTCCTCGCCATAGTGAAAATCGAATTAACTTAAGAAGAAGTGAAAGTCAGATTCGTATGTTGTTGACGACCGAAGTGAAACGACAAAGAAAAGCTCTTTCGTACTTCGGCTTTAAGAGAGGCACAAAAATAAGAAACTTAACGTGGTCGTAAAACTGTCAATTTGGAACGAACTCACGATCGACATTTGTTACAAGAGTAAATGAGGGATAAGTTAGAGAAGAGTGTAATACCTATATAGAGAGCCATTTTATCGACATATAATACATTTGATATATATATTTTGTTTTTAACACGTTATCAGAATAATGATAGTTTGCGATGCGATGCTAGAATTTAAAATAACCACTAAAAGTTCAGCTTTATTTCAAATAACTGTTTAAAAAGATTAAATTACCAAAATTTCCAGGATCAAATTATCAGGATTTAAATTGTTAAAATAATAATTGTTAAACCCAAAATTATCTGATTAGTATGTCGTTACTCTACAATAATATTTATTATTGTTTGTTAATCAACATAACGTATTTATAATTATACACAACGAAAAAGTTATTATCTGCAATATTCTATATTTTGAAATCCGCCAGGAATTAATCATCCTGGCACTAAATTATTTATTGAGATTGTAATTTGTTTACTTCAACGAAGTAATATTTTATTTAACCGCGTTGGGAGTAATAATTCGCCGAACAGTAGTGTTTTACTCCGCGTGCGCAACACACGATACATTCTACTTTCCGAGGTCACAAATTTTTCTCTTGTGACACTCTGCTCCCAAGATCTCGGAGATGCACTTCAAGAACTTCATTATGCGTGGTGTAAATTAGTTTCAATTTATCGTAAGACGAAGGGCAAACTTCTTAAAGCCAAACTCCAAGCATTTCCTTGGGACGAAGTTATTGCACGACAGCTCTGACAAATTCTAATCCAGCTCCGTAGTGTTTCGCTTAATGCGTGAAGTACAGCAAGAACGAAGCAAACCTCGGTGAAGTGTACCTCGTGAAGATAGACAAACCGTACTGCTTCTTCTTCTGGAGGAGGAAAGTTTTGTTGTTAATACCGCGTGAGTAGAATTTGAAAGCTACTGCTTCAGAAAGCTGAACTTAAGTTTCAAGGATCTTCTGGGCTGAGGCATACTATTTGGTAATCAATTATAAGTTATAAATATTCGAAAAGATACGTATCAGTATTTTGCTATGAAAATTGTTAGTAATGACATCGAAATTTTCGCAATATAGATTGACTTTCTAAATATGTGTATCGTTGATTAACCATAAAAATTATTTGAAAGAATAACGATAATAAAAAATGTGAGGAAAAAGTATATCTGTGTGTCTATCATTAAGAAATTGTACAATTAAATAAAAATTAAATAATTGAAAACCTACAAATCTTGCATTTATAAATGTTTAATAGTGATGTAATAACATCTGTAAATGAAGAAGAGTGTTTAGGAATTAAGTATTCAGAAACTATTATAAAGTCTTACAAAGATATCACTTTTCCAAATGTCACAATTTATCTATCAAATTGTAAAAAAAATATGAATATCATCGTTTAATGTGAGAACTATTTCATTTTACAACATTTTGATTTTCGCGTGTTCCTCGTTGGAAATAAAATGTTATCGAAGTAAGATAACATTTACAATTCGAGACAGAGATAACAACGTGCAAACATTATAGGACAAAAGTCTCACGGCTTTTCCGGTCTGCTTCGATGGGTCGGTTCTAAAAACGTTGTACCTCGTCGCCTAGTAGCAGGGCAGCGTGTCCCAACGGAACTTCCTGTAATAAAGTTTCCGAAAAGCTCTCACGCCCGTGGGCGATGAAACAAAACTGGCGGCGTTCCTGGGACGAAGTTACCGCCGAAGAGACGCCCCTAACAAATTCTAATCTAATCCCGAGAGCCTCAGCTAATGCACGAGGCGCGGCAGGCACCTCTCTTCGTTCCGTGTCCCCGTTCCGAGGAAGGCCCTGGCCTTTTCCGTTCCCGGGCGGCACACGACGAACTTTAATATTAGCACTCTGCAAGTCAAACTCGACGTTGGAAAATTCAAACTTCTTTCCTTGCCGCGCTGGGTGTCCCTCCCTCTTCCCATCTCTCGGAGTTTAACACCGTAGGACGAGGGTAGAACGTTGGGATCGCGCAAGATCGGCGGAGGGAGACGTAGAAGATTGCGAAGGGTGCCACAAGGGGATCCGATCACCCACCACGACAGGAGACGGCTTCTTTTCGTGCAACGAGAAACCTAATCGTTCGATTTATCACCTTGTAAATCTTGACGTGTTAAAGTTAGTAACACATTATTCTCACTAGCAGCAGGGTAATCTTATGTTTAATTCCGAGAATGAAAATACGAATCAATTAATGTTGCAGATGTCGGGATTGTTCGGATTCGATCGATGCGTTTTAACCGTTAATTCGACCAATACGTAGCGAAATGAAAATGCACGATAAATTGCGATTTTATTACATTTGATTTAAAACGTTAATGTTATATTCATGTATATCGACGGTTCATGTCGAAATGCTAAAATAAAATTAATGAACAGAGCTACAAATAATGAAGTATGTCGTGTAGATGAACATTAAATATATGTAATATATTTATATACCATATATCTTTGAAAAATATTATTCTCAATAATCTAAAAATGTAGCGCACTTTGCTTTATATTGCAATTTCATGGAAACCGATCGTCGTATGGTACCTAAGATTTACTTTGCGCGTGTTTGCAAGCGATTGTTTCACGTGATACGGAAACCGACCAAATTCGCCGCACGTCGTCTACATCGTAAACTCCAGGCGCAATGAAATTCATATCGCAAACGTGGGGTACACTTGCTGAACATACACTCGAGTTTCAGACTGTCGTTGGTGATGTATCCTCTAAGCTTGGCAGTCTATCCGCAACTAAAATATAAAATATGTTTTCGTGCTTTTGAGTTTTTCTCGAATATAATTTGTATAATTCAACGAAGGATGCATCTCTTACATGAAACTCGTGTTAAAAGCTTTTCTATTATCGAATTAGTATATTTTTAATGATTAATAAGAATAAAATGTTGAAAAATTATGAGAGAAAAATGACGTTCTTACTAAAGACAAATAGACTTTTAATCATATATTCAAGTGGACAGTTTGCCAGCTTTCTTTTTTGTTGAAAGTGGATGTTTTCCATTTTGAAGAGCAATCGCTTTGAATAACCACGATATATCTTTCCTCTTTCCGTTCCGATAACGGCGAAATGATAACATTTCGCTCAGCAAACGTGTGACTCAGAAATAATAACTCGTTCACTTAGTACGATGTTCACGTTCCGCGGCTCTTTTTATTAGCACTGCCGAAGTACGAGGGGGGTGAGCAACACGTCGGCGGCGACGGAAAATTGGGAAAGGTAAATGGCCGCGTTAAAAGGGTGTCCGACCCGCACCTTCCTAATTCAGTTACCCCGTTGCCCTCGGGTTTTTAACCTGAAGAGGTAGAACACTTAGTTACCCCAAAGCCCGTCGTAGATTTCTCACGTACCCGCTTCGCACGCAGGTGGCAAAATATGAAATATCCATCCTCGTACATGAAACATTATTATTACGACCCTCTATGTCCAGAGAGCTTTTTGATAACGTAGGAAAAATAATGAAATCTCTTCAGTAATTTCATGCTCGCGCTTACACGGAGAAGCTATTTTATCTTAATTTTATCTACTTATTATATATTCTTTATTTCTTATACTTATATATTTACTTACTTTTTACTTGTACGATAATTTCGTATTTAATACAAGGAATTTTTAATTTATGTAAAATACATTATTAAAGGAAAGAGATAATATTATAACAAAATAGGGCCAATTTTTGTTTAACAAATGTAAATAAAAGGTATAATATTTTTTTAGATTTTAATCTTCTGTATCGCATCTCTTAATGAATCTAAAAGATCTCAAATTTATTTTAATATGTATCAAAAAGTTCTCAGCGAATAAAGTATTATAAAAAAATAAATATAGATATTTTTTGTAGTTGTTAAGTAATTTAGGAATAAAAAAATTAAATACACATCTATTCGTTCCAAAATTTGTCAAGGATCGCATACATGATCGCACACACATCTTACATTATTCTCATATCTACGTACCAGTATCTATCTTTTACTCATCTCTCGTTCTCTGCACGTTCAGGCAATTGCGCGTAATTAGACATCATCATTGATTAAATTATACGTTATTTATGAGGCGCATCTCAGCTGTTCCTTGCTTTTAATCACAGGATATCGGAACACTTTTAATATAGGTCGAGAATATTGACGTGAGGTGGAGTCCGTTCCACGGACCAGACACGTTTTATGCGTACATAATTGAAAAAGTTTAGCCGTATTCGCGACGACAGGCGTCCGTCTCTCTTTCTCTCCCTTCTTCCGCGCATTACGATTAGTATTCCGTGTAGCCACCGGCTGCGGTAATAGCCACGACGACGTGATATTTATGAGATTTTTTGTTGACTATATACACGAGACTGCATACTCGTTGTATCCGCATATTTCGCGGTTAGCTTTGGCTTTGCCGTGTTTGCGAATTTTTGCGGATCGACATAAAGCTTCCCTTTCTCGCCGAAAAACGACTCTTTATGAGCTGGTATATTAACTCATATAATGGTATATAAGTTTTAAAGTGAAAAGAACGGAGATTTTGAAGATAAAACTCCAAATTTTTGCATAAATTCTTGGTTAACATTCTTTTGCGATATTTGTATTAACATGTACATATATTTTGCAATTCATATGTCAATGAGCGCGCAATTTTTTAATTTAATATTCACAAGTAAACTTAAGTTTAAATTAATAATTTCTCTCTCTCTCTCTCTCTCTCTCTCTCTTTCTCTTGATAAATAACAGTTTAGAATTTTTCAGTTTTAATCTTGTTAGACTATCAAAAGAATTACATATATAGAACGTTCAACTAATTGTTAAGAGATCAAAATTTTTTGCAGCATTGTTTATCTAATAATGTAAATTCAAAAATAATTTAGTTAAACCATTAAAGTATTTATGTAATAAAGTATAATATTGCAAAAATTATGACATTCTATATAATTATTTTGATAATCAATCGAACAAAATTAAAAGATTACAAATCTGTTGTATCTAGCTAAATTTTTAAATACATCAACACACACAGAAACTTTTTTCCATGTATGATTGTATTTAATGCAATATGTAAGTAACTTTTGAATAAATTCTGTGAAAGTTAATCTAAAATTATAAACAATTTATTTTTGATCATGTAATTATTAATTTTAATATCAACTGCGATGAAATTTAATGAAATTAAAGTTAAATGAAATTAAAGGTATCTATAGATTAAAGAAAATGATTACTATATCTTGTTCAAACAACAGGTGAATCCTACCCACAATTATTGATTACAGGGTAATCATTAAAACCATCATTATGCCGCGATCCAAACCACCGACAAAACCGCACTATTTGACGAAAATCCCTCCGCCACGAGAGTGACCAATTTCGAATTCCTCCGTTGTTTTACATTATTAAAAACGTAAATATTGGACGACTATGGGGACGGATCGTTCAATCGCGAGAACGACTGATGGAACGGTGTTGTTGAAGCGATCGAAAAAGTTGCTTTTGCACACTCGCTAGACTCTTTGTCGCATGTGCATTAATATTCTGCGACACAACCGCGCCGTTGAATGCATCGAGGCGAAACGATGCGTCTGTATTCCGCACTACGAGATGTGCGCGCTACGTTTTGCAACGCGTTCGCCCCGCGTGTTACATGCTTCTCCCACGAGAAATCAACACCGCGTTATCCTTACTCGTGCAGAGGCTGTTCAATTTACGGCCAAGTTAGGATACACAAAGCGGCGGTACACTTCGGCAGAAGGGAACCGAGGGAATTTTGAACTACTGTATAGATAGGTATGTAATCGCGCACAGATAACCGTACATATACGCGAACGGAGGGGAAGCTAAGATCCTATCATTGCGGCAGCTGCGGCGTGTAAGAGAATGCCGCGATAATGAACGTCTACTCGCTCGTTGCTCGCCGATGCGCGAGTCGCACCGATTGCATTGCGAAAGTAGGAGTGATATGTTACACGAGCTTCAGAGTTTGTACGAGATTGTTTTATCGTGTGTGTTTTGTATTAGAATGTTGAACAGTCACGCCTTGTATTCGTAATAAGCGTGTTTCCTTATTCTTATCAGAGAATATAAAATGTTGATTATATATTTTATTTTATTCTATTTGTCACATTTACACTTTGTATCGTTTGTATTCAAGAAATTTCTCTAATTAGGACAAATAACCCATAATATAATACAATAAAATCTACAATAAGAGGATTTAAGTCAATAGAAATTAATGTACATAGATATTAGATGAATCTTATTTTAAAGAAAATTAATTTGAGTGAATTTTGAAACCTAATACTTTTTATTTTTATTCACTTATTTTTTCTTTATTATTATTTTTCTATTATCTTCTTTTTTATTATCTTTTTATATCGCATATGTTTTTATTGTTCGTTCATTTTAAGAATTCTGTGTACAAGTACTTCTATGTATAATAAGTAAACTTCAACTAATCAACGAATGAGTTACGGTCTTTAATGAGATATCATCGGATGCTTGTTAAGTCTGCCTTTCCTAAGTAAAGAGCGGTTTATGTTTACACAGTTATCGAAGTGGAATACGAGATGTGCAACTTTTCTCGATCGGCGGATGATGCATGTGGCGATACCCAGTTATTGAAATACGATATACGAGTGCCTTCACCGTATCCAGTCTGCATAATAATGTGTGGAGCATAAATTCAACTCGCGAAAAGTCTGACGACGTATATATAGACATAACGCTCGTCCACTTTTATACGATATCGCGTTCAAAAGTTGAATTTCATTTGCACGCAAAAACGGATAAATTGCGTAAAAAGGAGAGCGACGAATTTCTTTTTTTTTTTTTTTTAGAGAAAAAACTAATAATATATGTGGAACTTACAAAATACATTTTGTTCGAAATTGATAATTTTTAGAAAACGAAAAGTCATAAGGAAATCACAGGTCTCACAGAAAATAACATATGTAGCGAAATCTTATCACTTCATATCCATCTTATTTGCTCAAGAGAGAAGAAGAGAGAGAAAGAGAGAGACTATTATGCGAGTGTAACTTTGCGCGAAATATCGGCTGCGACGTTACGAACCGCGCGCCGCGCGATTTACAGTCAAGCACGATTAAGTAGCTTAACTGCAAACTCTCGACTGCGTTCGAAACTTCGTCTGGAAGTACCGCGCGCGTAACACAGGCAAGGGTTATAGTTACCTCTAGTAATTTGGACCATTAATCAACGAACTGTTTGGCGATGAGGTGAAACTGAACCGGCTATCATATATATATAATTATTGTTATTTGCTATTCTCTTCCCCTTACCAAATAAAAGCTAATGTAAAAAAAAGATAAAGCCATTTTTTCATCTAGATAATTTTATCTAAAAACGAAAAACATTGTTAATATAGTTTTGCTATTTTTGCATATATAATTGTTATGACACAAAGTAGTATTGACACATGTCAATTCGTTTAGATATATTATTGAAGCATCTTGGTAAAAAAAAACCCTAAAATATTAAACATTTTCTATTATATATTAAATATTCCACATTTAATATGTTTGCTTCTAATATTAAGCTTTTCTAACGTCAATTGTTTTATTATATTTTAGACTAGGAATCGATTAAAAATATTTACGAAAAAAAAAGAGATTTATAGAAAGATTATATTTTAAGTTTATAGTACTTTTACATATATATCACAATTTTTAATATTTTGGTTTTTAGTCTAATATTCGCGATTATACGAGTCGCGAAATTTATGAAAAAAAAAAATGTAATTTGTGGCGTGTAATCCTAACAGATTACGAAATAACCTTTGGGATACAGACATTATCTCTAGAATCTTAAAAGGGCAAATAAAGGGTGTGTAAGTAATCCCATTCCATCCTGTTAAAATTAAAGCTGTATATATACATAGGGTAGGATTTTGTTGCATTTTACCATAATTAAACAAGACAACGGTTCGTAAATTATATATTTAGCTTATACATATACATATTGACGAGTTATTTGCTGTCATAATATATTGATCTAATATACATGCATTAATTTTGTATAATATATTGATAATATTATTAACTAATAAAATAATAAAATGTGTGTATTTGTCAAAACATTAAAGAATTAATAATGATATTGAAACTAAACGATAAATTATATCATCAGACATATGACGTAATTAATTTCTCACAAGGATGATTGATCCATACAATCATTTTATTGTTTGCGAGTCCTGCAAATTCAGACTTCGTATTACACGTTTATCATTTAAGAAAAATGATAGCAAAATACACAGTCTAAGAAGAATAAGAAGATAAAGAATAAGAATACCAAAAATAAGAACAAGTCTTATATATACTTTAATATAGATGGAGCAAAAAAAAAATAGCGAAAACTAGAGATTTTTCCTTCTAGAAAAAAGATACAATTAGTTGATTGTCAATAAGCATCATTAGATGCAAATTAATTCATATTTTTGTCTCTCTTATTCGTTTAATTTTATTTTTTATGAAAGGTCTAAAATATTTAATATAATATCACACTTTGGACTTCAACCTATTATATGTATTATAATTGAATTAATTTTAATTGATTTATTTAATTTAGTGGAATTATAAAACATTTGGTTCTTTTTCTCTTTTTGTTTTAAATGCAAACTATTTACATTTCAATGATCTGGTATTTGACTTGTATATAATCAACATGCTTGTTGGAGATGTTGGGATTGAATCGATCGATTGGTCGCGAAACAAATCTTTGAAACACCGTATCGCTTAAACGGAACTTGTACTTGGTTGATACACGGGAATACATCCGCGTGTATCTTCCCACAAGCGAAATATAACTCACAACGTCTCTTTTTCCAACCGGTACAACTACGAACGGCTGTTTATTTCTCTCTCTCTCTCTCTCTCTCTCTCTCTCTCTCTCTCTCTCTCTGTCCCTTTCTCTTTCCCTCGAAGTACACAATTAACGATTGATCGATGGCTAGCAGTCTTTTTTATTTCGCTTTAAACGACGATCCCTTTCAACTACGCTGCGCTTAAGCCGAATTTACACGGTTCACTCTTGATGAGCATCCCGAATAAATCATCCGACGTGAGTACCTACATCTGGATGAATACGCGCTTTTGTTGAAGCGTACTGCCGGAAGAAAATCACCCGATGTTGCCAGAAGCGATTACAACCAGCATAATTTCGATGAATTTAATTATAATGTGCATAATTTATTACATAATTCACAGTTCAGTTGTCAAATTAATATTCCATGTTGTTGATGTTGCTTTACGCGGATTGTCGCGTTTCCAGTCTCACGAATAAATATTAGTAATCAACGATAATATCCCCATTCAACATCGAAAACCGAACTTATTACATTCACAATAGTATTATCTGTAATAGTATATGTATATATTATATTCTAAATTATTCGACAATACAAAATATCTTTATATATATTTTTATATAATTAATTTTAATTGTAAATAATTTTGTCCTTGAAATTTAAAATCTATATATTTCTTGTTTTCCCCAATTTTCTATACGATTTAAAATGTAAGTAACACCCGATTATTTGTCAGATATACATACGCGTACATTTATAATTTACATAACTATTAATTAATTTCCTCCTACTCTGCTCTATCCGAAATTATAATCGAAAATGCGTAAAGCCATTTTTAAATACATCCATGCGGTATTTCTCCGATCAACACGTATAATATTCTGATTCGTTGCCGCGGTTCGCAATTTACTGTACGATTAAGCGTGTTCGGCCGCGGAATCTCGTCTGCAGAATGACGATCTCGTACCATGCAGTGAGAGAGAAGAAGAAAGGAACAGAGAGAGAAGCAAAGATGAACATTGCAAATGCCAACATACGCCAAAGGTCGAGCTTATCTTGAATCGAGGGGTTAGTCACGCCTGCTTCTCTCTCTCGAAGATGCTTTCGCACCCCGCGGCGCGGCGCGGCTTTAACTTTGCACGAAAGTTAGGCACCGCTCACGCCAAAAGCCTCAATCTCGGGACACGTGCGGCCCTAACGAGATGGGTCTTGCCGACGGTCCCTTAATGAACTTGATCAACGTTTAAGCGTAAATTCAAACGGCCTCCCATGTTTAATGATATTGTACACACATTATTTTCCAGGGACAATATTATGATAATACTGTTTCCTCTGACACGCGAGGAAATATGATAACGCTGTTTTATATGATGTAATGGGAGACAAGATAAAGAGAACATAAGAATAGAAAAAAAGAACTAATTTTCATAGTTTTCTCCTTTTAAAATGAAATAAGATATGCAATATATTTTATAATAAAAATCAGTAGATTAAAAATAAAAGTATAAAATAAAAATATTATTTTTAAATAGAGATAAAAAAAATAATAAAAAATGTATAGCTTATTATTGAGTTACAAAAAAAACTAAAAAAGAGAGAATAAAATCATATCCAGTAAGTGCACAAAAGAATACGTTCTATATTTCGTTTAAGAATGCAGTCGGTGTAAATATATTAATATAAACATTAAATAGTAATATATACGAGAGAAGCTGCAAATTATGCGCACTAAAAATTAAATACATAATTATAGTATTTACATAATGGAGATGCAGAAAATCACTCAAGAACACGTGATGCAATCAACAATATTAACCGAATATACACCATCGTTTGGAGGATATGATATAACGAGCTCGCAGTTAAACTATAGCGGGCTGAATCGAAGCTGATGCGATTAATTGGTTGCATGTCCGTGTTCGTTGCACCTAGTGCCATCAACGAGACGGGCGCGGTGAAACGTAATTATCGTCGCTCGGTTGAAACAGCCTGTACTTGTTGCGGCGATATATACGCGTTATATACGATACTGGTGTACATAAACACACGAGGGGTATCCATATACACGCCTCACCCACTCGCGGCGAACGTGCAGCAGATGCATGTGCTTCGTGCACTCGCTAACACAAAACACGCCCTCAGCCCGGAGGCCCTACAAGGATAATTTGGGATAACCGCGCCGGTAAAATCTGCATATCAGGCTCGTGTGCTCGGAAAACTTGGAACCCACTTCGGATTGGAGTTAACGGAACTCGCGAGATCTTCTACTCTGGTCTCTCTCGCCATAGTTCCATATCGTGCTCGATTAATGCAAAGATTACCATAGTTCCCATAATTTGCATAAATTCAAGAGATGTATATTATCAACCTGAATAAGAAAACGTAATTCATCAAGAGTGGAATAATGAAAAAATTTGTAAAAGGTTAATAAATTTGTCTAGTTGAATAGAATCGCTGTATCAATAATACAATACGTAACAACATAAATGACTATTTCAAAATACAATATGTTTTTGTTTATGTAACGAATTGCATAATCATTCTTTTGTTTATAATTTGCATGTTTCCGCATGTTGATCGTATATTTACAGATACAATTTCCAAAATTTGTCACTCGTGATGTTTGTCAATCCTGTGTGGAGGCCATGGAAATCAGGTTTTCGAGAAACCATTTTCGGATTATTGTGTCCGCGGAAATGGTATTTCCGCTGTTTCGAACACGCTCTCATATAGCGGAAACTTCCACCGAGAATTTCGCGTTAGTTGCATGTGCGCGACTCATGTGAGACGCTTTTCATCTCAGAGATTACGCTTTCTTTATTGCTTTACTGTGTGCGCATTTCCATTAGGATAATTGAGATGTAATAACACGCCACGTTTCTTTTATTTATTGTTTAAGCTATTTTCATTTTTAAACCATTTTTACATGTGATTTTTGTTTGTTCTTACTTAAATGAATTGCATGTTGAAAATGCTTAGAGATGTAGAGTGCGCATAAAAATGTTTTTTTTTAGACATTAGTTAATAGAAAATTTAAAATTGATTCAAAATAGTATCGAATTGTACTGCAACTATACGGTAGTGTAAATTTCAATATTCAATATATATAGACGTCACGGTATCAGTTTTTCTACGGGTCTTCATCCATATTCACGAATATTAAAAAAAAAAAAGAAAAAGATGAATATGCAGTTTCGTACCGAGAAATCGAGAGTAGATATTTTATAACGACATGTTCGGTGTACTGTAATTAAAATCTGTCGTTTCCTCGTTTTCAAGATCTTCGTGAATTACCGTCCCTCGCAAGAAAGAACGTAAATGCGACATGTGGCGTGACACGGAAAAGCGAGTGCGTGCAGTAACGTGCAGCTCGTACATTCGCATTACGGCGGACCGCAAATTCTTCCCTTCTTTCTTACTTTTTTTTTTCCTTTTTACTGTTGCGGTTACAAGTACACGCTCGTGAAAACGCTCAATTTCGACCGGTTCTATTCGTTTCCGTCGCTAGTTCTCACAGCTGTATAAAGTTACACGCTCCTCCGATATCTAAGTGTACTCGGGTACATATACTTCAGACATCGCGAATGACGGACGGATCTCAAGACGAGTAAAGAAGGTAAAGAAGGAAGGAAGGTAAGAAGTAACGCGCACGCGAAGGTGCCGCAATTAAAGGCTCGAGGAAGAAACTTCGCGACAAATTTAAGTTGTTTTACTCCACTTGTGACTTCAAGAGCTTTTTATCAATGTTCCATGTAATTTATTGTTGTCAACAAGATAACAAAATATTCTACATTTATCTTTGTAGAGATATAAAATAAATGCAAAATTTTAAGTAGAGTACATTAGAATATATATGTTATATAAAATAACAAAATATTCTACGATTATTTTTGTAGAACAAAGATATAATATATATATAAATGCGAAATTTATTTTATATAAAGTATATGATAGAGTTCGTTGAGATATACACATATTATTAATAATATATATAATATACATATATATTATTTATTTTTATTTTTCACTTTTTTTTAGTTTTATCAAGTTTAAAATGTGTGTGAATTAATCATATACATTCGTTCGGCCATTGCTCTCAGAAATTTAATCCTCTTTCATCGGTGCTGCATGCCATGACTCTCTATAGTGTTACCGGTGTTATATTCCCGGGTATCGTTATCAGCCAATTCATTAAAAGGTCTCCCGACACTGTCGTGTTGCTTTTTCACTCTTGTTAGCAACCGGGCGCTTACGGATTCCTCTTTCCGACCAGTCTTATCTCTATCGCTAAGCTCCCGATGTCTCGTGTCTTTGTCTTCTTTTCGTCGTATTCTCGTTTCCTTCGTTTCTTTTTAGAGTATACCTCGTACCTGATAATCAACGCTTTTACCAATAGATGGATCGTGATTTTGTTCGGATTTAACTAGCTCGCGTTTTTACGAAATTCTATTTGGATTTTTCGATTTTATTACGTCTTGTATGTTATTCCTCCGATTTTTCGTAACATTTTTTGTTGATATATTGTTACCAGAAAATTATTGTTGATTAAATATAGAGTAGACCGAGGCTTTTTTGTCCATTTCTCGCAATAATTTCTATTTCTGAACAACACGTTTTAATTATTTAAAGGTTATACTTGTGCTCTTAAGAAGCAATCATGATTATATAATGTAATTATAAGCACGTCACTGCAAAGAGAGATTGTTATCGTAGATTTTTGTATTACTTTAAAGTTAAAACTGACAGAATAGTCCCGCCTTAACCTATATTAAAATGTATCTCTTTTTGAATTAGTTTTAAAATATATTTTTATCTTTTATAATTTTTGACATGTAAATTATCACGTGACGAAAGGAATACATTCCACTATATTGTGATTATATTCTAAATTTTTGCATTTTTCTGCATGAAGTTTCTGGCATGAACAAATCTATTTTACATTAAACGAAATAATAAGTAATAAATAATTAAAAATAATTTATTTTAAATTGATGAAAACTTTCTAAAAAGGTAACTATTAATATTGTAACAAATTTAGTTAGATGTGTGTGTGCACTAGTAAGCATTGATATTTATTAAAACTGTTATACACTATTTTAATCTAAGTAAAAGTGAAATGCAAATATTTTGAATTGTAAAATACATTTTATCTAACAGCACGCCCTAAAGTGTATTGAAGATTTTACGGTTTATATTTATGTTAAACTGTTAAACATCTTTATGTCAATTTGTGTACGACGGCTTAAGTACAGCAATGTGCACTGCATCCAATTGAATGTGCTATAAGTTTTCTTCACTTTGAAAACGTCAACATTTCTAGTCTCGCTTTCGTTGAGATTGCAACGCAATACGCCAAAACCCTGAAAGGGACAAGAAGTAAAATTTAGGTATAAACCGCATAACATAGAAACATAATCGACATCGTATATGAATAGCAATTTTTTCCCGTTCTACAAACGTATACACGGTAGATTCCAGTTTGGGCAATACGCAGCGGTAGATTTGTATTGTACATAGCGAACCGACGGTGCTAACACCCGTAGTCCCTCTAAAAGCCGGGATTAAAAGACTTAACAATCCGCGTTTCGCGTAATCTCGCATGTATCTTCATCATTTGCATTCCCATCGCGGCAACCTCGCACGCAGGATTCATGCGTTCTTAATCTCTCTAATATTACGCGCAAGTAAGTATATCGTATAAATGCGTGTACCGATCTTAATGTTGACAAACAAAAGACGAGAGATGAAGAGGGAAGCAAAAAGAGAGTTGTATAAGAGATGAAGTATTGTTGCAAAATAAGAGAGAAGAGATGAAAACGAAATTTTGGTTTCAAAGAACAATTTTATTAAGAAACATAAGAAATAATTACAATCACATTAAAAATTGCGATATAAAAGAAACAAAAGCTACAGGCTAAATGAATTTACGAATCAGAAATTAAATTAATTCACACGACAATGGATAAAGAAAGAGAGAATAGGAATTTCATTATGTATCGTGAAATGAAATCCCGGATAGAAGCGCTAAACAAAAAAAAAAAAATATACAAAGAAATGTAAATGGGCAAAAAAGGTAGTAGATGTTAACGTCAAACGTTTTGCCTGGATGTAACTAAAAAACGGATGAGGAGATTGAAGAACAGAAAAAGAATGGAAGAGGTTACGAGGATAGTTATGAAGAGAGAAATGGTTTTAGACGAAAGCAAAGAGAGAGAGAGAGAGACAGGAAGAGAAAAAGGAAAGAATTCTCTCTCTTTCTGCTTACTCTTGCCTGAGAGCCTTTCCTAAGTAGGAACATGAACGAGGACAGTGAAGGCTATTTACCCGCGTCACAGGATGTGGCACCGACAGTTGTACAACGTTCATATACGGATGGTCTGACCTTTTGCATGCTGTATCAGATCGCCCGAAGCGTTTATGATATACAGATAACGCGCCGAGACATGCACTTCATGGTCCACTGATCGGAAACCGCACAATTGAAAAAATAATGGCTATTGCAAATTATAATGCTTGTTCGCGTAGATCGCTTCAAGTGCATCAAGAGAAACGATCTTTTCAATAACAGAGAGAATGTCAAGTTCAGTGATCGCTGAATTCACATGTACATGCTTATCTTTCTGTGAAATATATAGCGATATATATAATATAATTTTATATATTGAGTTGGGAAAAAATCGTGACTCAAAATATATATATAATATATTTATGTCCATCGTAGTGAGAAGGTGAAAGAATTGCTATATCAGCAGCTTTTGTTAATTCAATCAATGTAGATTTTAACGTGAACACTGTCGACTCTTCTCACCGCAAGTTATGCTTGGCCGAGCACAGCTTGCCGATAATGGTTAGCACCGACTGAAATCAGCGATCGGATTTTGCGAGCTTGCAGCTGCATAGGTCCGGTTTATCGCGGCCGGCCCTTGTCACTTATCGAACCTATATCGGCCGACCCCCGCAGTAGCTATCGTCCGGATCGCAGGTATGCGACCGACACGGCGCCCGGGTTTCGACATCTGGCACCGCCCGCGCCATCGATATAACGGCGGTTAGGGGTAAATTCGAGAGAACGAACGGTAGCTCCGGTATGCGGCGCGGATTAAGCTCCGGTCGGGCAAGCGATCCGCGAGCTCTCTCGCCGCCGACAGATCTCGGCTGCTCCGCGATGCGTGAAATGGATACGCCGCACGCGAGCGACGCTTAGATCTAAACAATAAGCGGGATTATTAGAATTGTTCGAGCTACACTGCGACTACAGGTGCTGATCGATGTCATTCCAACATCGCTACGCCGCGTCGCGCCGCGAGAAGAGATCTGTCTACACGTTTTGTTCATATTTTCCATGTTATTTCGAATTTTTTATTAAATTAAACACTTGCTTAAAAAAGGAGAAAATTTAATACTCGAATATTTCGTTCAATGAATAGGTTGAAATTAAAAAAGAAACTATATAAAATTCGGCTAATACGGGCAATGAAAATATAAGTAAATATTAGGCACACAATCACTTTTTTATACTTCACTTTTAAATTTGATTTTGATTCACTTTTAAATAAAATGCAGGAGAACCGCACTATACTATCTTCTTGTATTTCATAAAAATTGACCCGACTATTTTTGGACACCCTGTGTGCATAGGTGCATCCGGTAAAACGGATAAAACGTAATGGCGCGGTGCACCCTTGTATCGACATTTCGGATAATCCCGGGGGTCGCGCAGCAGCGCGTAGAAACGTCGGACTGTGTAAACTATTGCCCGGCACCAGTCATGTATTTATTAAACACGGACCCATCCCATGATCGTCCACCCTACATCTCCCTTGCCCTCAGGAAATGATACACGGAATGAACACTGTCGGTTTATACTTCTCCACCGTCACCCGTCTCTCCGGTTCACAAAATACGCGGATGAAACGCGTGTGACAAATATGTCTCTCTTCAGTCAATGATCCATCGATACGTTTCTCGCTTTTCTCTCGTTCGCGTATATGCGACGCTCGATTTTCCCTTTTCTATTTCTTTCCCGAGAATATAATAAAAGTTTTAACGAGAGAGAGAGAGAAGAAACGTAAAGTTTTTGTCATTCACATTTATCGAACGTATTGTCTATTGTTATGAACTGTAACATATCGACAAGCTAGAGCAGATCAATTCCTTTCGAAATCAATTAAAAAAATGAAGCGAGCAGAACACGACGGTAATACGTTTTTATATTTTCAAAGGACTAAAAAATATTTGAGAAGGTGGTGTAGTGAACTTTATATGAAAATCGTAAAAAAAAGTTAAGTAAGTTTTAACTTCTTTCCGATTTTAGTATAAAGTCCACTACATCACACTTCCTAATTTTGCGTCTGCTTTAATTCTGTAAATGGATTTTTGATTCCGTTCAGAAAAAATCTGGAGATTTTTATACAACTATAATGTCGATAATTTAATCACTCTAGCACTTCCTAAAACCAACTTGAGATTATATATAATGATAATTAAAAATTGATGAAAAAAATATGAATGGCTACAAAAAATAGAATAAATATCGTAACATTTACATGTAACTCAACATTTAAACATGCAACAATATCTTATTTACATTGCTTTCTAAATTTTGACATATAATATACATATACATATATACTGTTTGTCGAATTTCACGGCATAATTATTTTTGAGATTACGCCGCAGTTAATGCGGGAGTGCGCGTTATTGTAATTTCTATTGTTGTAATCTCAATGGTGCATCTTACCGTCACGGCATTCAATGAATAGAACACGTTTTGTGCGTACAATAGAAGTCGAATAATCGATATCGAGTGTCGAACGTGCGAAATCAAACATTGGAGCTGTCCATTATGCTGCGTTGAATATCGAAGCGCATTGTACGATGTATAGAAAAGTGTTTGTATCGCATCGCACACGCCCACCGACGTGAATTAACATTAAAATTGAAAGCGTCAGAATAAAATCATTGTAACGGTACTCCTCATCGTCTTGAAACACTTGCACTCAAACTAGACTGACGTTTCAGAGTTTGGTGCGTAATAACAGGTACTGTATAGCACAATCGACTACAGCACAATCATAGAAAATTTTATCAACGATGCCTTTCGTTTGTTTCTTCTTCAAATAGATGCATGAAATAAATAATCAGATTTAAAGCAGACGTTTAAATAGTCAGGCTGACGTACTTTGTTAAAAAAACATGTTTTTTGTATGTTATATAATATATTCAAGACGTAATAATTAAAAAATATTCTTTTTGAAATAATGGTCTCTTTAAAATAAATACACTGTAAATACAAGTGTGTAAAAATGATTTCAATATGTGTTATTTAGTTTCCCGTATAAAAATAACATTATACATTTAAATGTATTAATTTATATTTGCATGCAATATAATGGCTTAGTTTTACACGGAAAAAAATCACACACATATATTAAAGATATTTTTTTAATACATTTTAATGTAATCACAATGATAGTTTGATATTCTACATTAAAAATTAATTCCAAATTAATAAGTAACCAATGAAGAATATGTATATAAAACATCACTGTAACAATAATAATATTTAAAAAATATATTAAGGATATTTGTATATATTATTCGTATTATACATTTACTTACCTTTTAAATGAATAAATAAATAATGCTTATTGTAGGTGTGTGAGTATATTAGATGAGTTGCTTTTTTCTTTTCGATATAAGTATGAAATAAATACAAAAAAATGTATTATTTTTATTTAAAAAAATCGTGTTTTATTTAGTGAGAAACAATCAAGATTTCCATCTCAATCTCTTGTTTTCTCGCTACGAGCGAATAAAATGCGAAATAACCATAATTCCTCGATACTGGTTGCGTTCCCAGGAAGTTTCGACACTTTAACGGCACAGCTTAAGACTTTGTTTTTACGTGGATTTCCACTTTCCGCGCTCTATCGCCGCTGTTGCCTATCGATTTACGATCGCCGAAAGGCAGAAACCAATTCCGAGCGGTCATTTGCTCCAGAAGCGGCGAGCCTGCACGAAAATTCTCTTTCTCTCTATTTTTTTTTCTCTTTGTTCCGCGAAATAAAAGCGAATAAAATTGCGCGTCGATATTTGCATAGGCTGCGCGAATATACGCGCAGTCGATTGAAAATCGCGCAAACATTCTATGCATATTTGATCCCGCAATGCAATGTATTCCGTTCAACTAGTGACAAAATCGCGATGACATGTTTCCGCTCCGCGAACGGGACCTCTGTTGATGAGGCAATTACGTATATTCGATTTGAGTGTACTTCATTACACGGTTGTTGTGTAAACTCACAGTGGATCCGACTAATCGTTTAACGCTACGGCTAAATTCTGATGTATTGTGCGTCAAGGATTGGTCATTAACTATAATGACTTATTATCCCCTAATCAAATTTTATTTTAATGGATCAGTTTAATTCTAACTGAAAAAAAGAAAATGATTAAATATTATAGATTTTTAAATATAAATATAGAGACGTTTTATCCGATAATATATCCTATAACTGCACGCGCTCAAAGAAAAAGATATTAATAATAAAAATATAAAGGTGACAACTATACAAGTTTTATAAAGAATTAATGTATTATACATAATTGAATATATTATTTTTTATAGTTATTGTAATTATAAAATGATTTATTTAGTATAGTTGCATATTTATAGTTTTTTTTTTTTTTAGTTTTTTTATATTTAAAGGTATTTGATTTTTAATATCTTAAAAATCAAATACTTTTTATAATATATTATCGGAAAATAAATTTTATATATTCTGATAATTATATTCACACATTTCTTGAGCTTAATATTTCGAAATTTCCATGTAACAGCAGCGGTTATTAAACCTTCACGGAGAGGATTTAGAGGTTTAGAGGATAGTATACAGATATGCAGTAAATCTCCGATTTTAAAGGACTTATGATAATCGACAAGTGTCGAGAACATGGTAGATTTTGCGCAGAGCAGCGAAACAGGTAATCTCCATGAAAACGCTTTCAACGCTTTCGATAATACCAAAAAGGGTCGACAAGATTATTATAGTGATCTCGAGACACATTCTCAGAGCTTCCCTTCGCAATTGATGTTAAATATACCTATACTGTGCAAGTAACATTGACGAGAAATTAATCCCTCGAACGTATCTTTGCATTATTATTATAATAATATGTGGGTGTTTGAATTATTATTTATCTTTATCTGCATAATCAGACACGAATCTATTTAGTAAATAATTAAAAAATTTCAAATTTATTTAATACACTTCGTTTGATTTTTAACTTATTTCGTGAAGTATGATTAGATGTGTATTATACCCTAAAATTCTTAAAAATTCTTGAAACGTTCAGCAGTTTATAAAAAAATTCAGATTTTTCAATAAGAAGGACTTCGGCATTGAAAGGATTGAAACTGATTTCAAGCCAGCTATTGTTCAGCGGTATCACAATGGCACATCTGTGGGATATCGCATTCAGAAATACTTCGAAATAAATGAGAGCTTTCAGATGAATCGATGAAAGGTCACAATCGCGCTATGGCGCCGCGGAAAGTGGCTTGTATGTGAGGCGGGTCTCAAAAGTTCCTCTATCAGTATTATATACGTGCCGCACCAACGATATTTCTCCAGAAAATCTACGGAGTCGATCTGACTCATTCTGAGATATGTTGCATTATTTGCCGGAGGAATATTCGACGTTATCTCTTGCAGTATGTATTGTATTATCCAATATACAATTTTTTAATATAAATTTAAAAAACGCGTATGTGTTATCCCTTAAAATCGTACAATATTTGATGAGCTATTTATGAATCGAATAATATAACATTAAAATCAATTTTAATCTTTAAAACGCTATCAACATTTATTTCTTTGTATTTTGTTCATATTGTATAATGTTACATTTTTATTTTATTTATTATATATTATTTGTATGTTATATATAAATAAATATAGATACATGAACTATTCATATATAAAAGATATATAGAGAATATTTTTGCAATAATATGAAATACCGAATATGATTTTGATCGACGCTTTCATTCCATCGTCGCCTCACGAAAATAAACGAGAAAAATGCAAATAATTCAGTAAAAAGGAAATAAAGGCTTATCGCGGCTTCAATGTGTCGGATCTGCTACTAGAAAACTGCTCGCGAATTCGAATCGAGCAAATATACGCGGCCGCGAAATGGCTCGATCGCCATCCAGTCAATTCCGATGCCAAACCACGATTCAGAATCCACGCAGCTATCGACATTCCGGGAGATTGAAAAATCCAAAAAATTACTTCACCTCGATGGTAAAATTTCCGTAATGTTGAAATTAATATACTAAAATTGGTGTTAACATTCTATTAACTTGCTGGAGCAGAGAATATTTGCATCGACATAAAAACTTGTCACTTTTTTACAATTATATTGTACCTTAAAAATTATCAGCCATATTAGAGACTCTCTCTCTATTAAAAACTTGCTAGATTTGAAATACTCTGAAAATCTTTTTATAAAGTGATGCGAAAAATATTCAACATTTCTACAACAGGATTACAAAAAAATTAAGTCTCTCTGTACTTAATATATTCTATAACTACTCCTGAATTAAATAATCCAACGAATATTTACTTATTGTTAGCATAAATCAAAGCTGGCACATGCCATACGTTTTATATCTTAATAAGTCCGTTTATTAAATATTTACAATAACTTAAATCAAATGCGAATTCATATAACATAAACATTTAACAGGGATTAATTAATAATCAGCTAGATGGACAACCGCAGACACGAGAAATTCAAGTTTCAACGGTGAGCACCTTGCGTATAATTTCGGGCTCGGCAATTTTCTCGCCTTCATCCTCGCGAAGCTTAACTCCCGCTCAAGCAGCGCGGCGCGCACGATTAAACGTAATCGTATATTATCGGGTTATATTGCGAGCGCCGGCCGGTGCTGACGCAGCAATGTCGGTGTTATATCAGAGCGAAACAATTTTCTCTCGGGTCCGCGTGCTGGAATCGGTGAAAAATATCGGAACACCTCTTCACGAGACGATAATCACGCCATTCATATAAAGTATATACTGTGATCGAAGATGCGCGCAACACAAAAAATAATACGTACACACATTAAGTTTTACGATAGTGATTTTATATAAAATATTATAAAAGATTTTAAATTTCACGAGTTATATATATTTCTCTTAAAGTTTTTGAACATGAACATTTATGAGAAATTTTATCTTGTATTAAGTACAACATTTGTATATTACATAATATTATATAATTTATGTATTATATAATGTTACATAATATTTTAATTTATTTATTTATTTTAATACAAACTATACTTAATTAATATAACGACTATAAAGTACAATATAATGTAAATATAATGTGTTATACATAGATACGTGTAGCAATATTAAATTTTTATCTTATCGATATTTAGTTCAAAACTCTCACGGTCCAATAAGATTTGAAATTATTTTATTAATTGCTACTATAATCATAAAAAATTTTAAAATAAAAAGTGTTTATCTGTTCTGTTTCTTTTATTTCAGTTAAAAATTATAAATGATGCTACATGATTTGATCTGTAACTTGAAACATATTATATATACGACAAAAATAATATCAAATGGCTTTGAATAAAATAATTTGTACGTTCCCAAGTGGGAATTGAATACCGGCGAGATACTGGCCCAGTACCAACTTTTATAGTATTCAGTACCGGCGTGATATCGGATGCCAGTATTGGTATTGTACTGATATAATACTGGGATGATAGCAACGGGCCAAGACTCGAAATACAGTACTCTTATGGTACGGGATTACGGTGTCGTAATGTTTCTAAACGTCGGTACCATTATAGGACGGTATTACAATACGGGATTACAGTACCACAATAATACCGAAAATCAGTACACATATTGTACCTAATGCAGTAACAATATTATACCAAAAATGGTTACCGAATCATAATGCTGCAGCAGTACTAACAATGAGAAGTCAACATACCTAAATGTGAATTTTGATAAAATCATTATTGCATTCGTTTGTCCACTGTTTGTCCACGTTTGTCCACCCGTTATTTTCATTTGTCCACTCTCCAAAAAAAAGTTATATAGAAAGAAAAATTGTAGTACCCCCACGTGATTATTTTTCACTATTATGAAAAATATAATAATAATAGGGTGGACAAACGAAAATA
This sequence comes from Cyphomyrmex costatus, assembly GCF_001594065.2. Classification (NCBI taxonomy): domain Eukaryota; kingdom Metazoa; phylum Arthropoda; class Insecta; order Hymenoptera; family Formicidae; genus Cyphomyrmex; species Cyphomyrmex costatus. The sequence continues at coordinate 1,198,196 of NW_017278207.1, read as the reverse complement.
ATGGGTAGACAAACGTGGACAAACATTGGACAAACGAATGCAATAATAATTTTATCAAAATTCACATTTAGGGATGCTGACTTCTCAGAGCAGCTCTGAGAAGTCGGCACCCCTAAATGCGAATTTTGATAAAATCATTATTGCATTCGTTTGTCCACTGTTTGTCCACGTTTGTCCACCCGTTATTTTCATTTGTCCACCCTCCAAAAAAAAGTTATACTCAAAAAAAATTGTAGTATCCCCAAGTGATTATTTTTCATTATTATGAAAAATATAATAATAATAGGGTGGACAAACGCGTGGACAAACAGTGGACAAACGAATGCAATAATGATTTTATCAAAATTTACATTTAGGGATGCTGACTTCTCACAATAAGTACCAGTACTAATTCTGTATTAATAATATATTATAACACACACAGTACTAGTATTGTATAAAAAATCCGTACTACTTTTCTTATATTAAAATAAATTTATCACAGCAAATATAAATCAATCGTAACAGATACGTTTTTCACTGTCTTTAAGCATGAGATGTTTTAGGTTAACTGTAAAATAATTGAAAAAAAATTATGATTAAAAATAAAATTATTCAATATAATTTAAAGTAATTATTAATAATATATAATACAATAATGAGCACTTTAATTATTATATATTATTTAAAAAAATTTACCTGATTATCGAAACGGGAAAATCATTGACTTTTATACTTGTAATTCAGAGATTATAGTTCGTTTAATAAAATTTTTGTTACTAGGAGACAAAGGACGAGTTCAATTCACCAATTTCTATACAAATATGGCACATATAATCCGCTGGCAATTTACCGTTTCAATGCTGACACCCGATACGTTACTTTTGACAATTTCATAGATATGCGGTACTGAAAATCTACCGGCAATGTACTGGTTCGGTACAGTGGCTTGACATGTTCCTTTTGCCAATTTCTATACAAATATGGCACAAATAATTCGCTGGTAATTTACCGTTTCAATACTGACACCCGATACGTTACTTTTGACAATTTTAATATAGATGCGGTTCTGAAAATCTACCGGCAATGTACTGGTTCGGTACAGTGGCTTGACATGTTCCTTTTGCCAATTTCTATACAAATATGGCACAGATAATCCGTTGGCAATGTACCGTTTCAATGCTGATACCCGATAAGTTACTTTTGACAATTTCAATATAGATGCGGTACTGCAAATCTACCAGCAATGTACTGGTTCGGTATTGTCGCTTGACATACTTCTTCTGTCAATTTCAGTACGAATATGATATCGATGATATATCGGCAATATACTGTTCCTGTTCTGATATGTAAAGACATTTCTTTATTAATTTCTGTACCGATATCATATCGAAAATTTACTAATAATATACTAGCTCGGTATTAATATTCAATACCGATTCACACGCTGGAAGAGTACCATAATGTTGTTTATTTAATACTGGCCCAATATAGAACTAGTACTGAAAAACGAAATCCGTTTTTCAGTACACAATCGGTACGTTGCCAGGAGTCAATGCTGGTTTATGGTATTCTGTTCCCACTTGGGTTACTGACGGAAAAGGTTACTATTGAGTATATTTTGAGCGAAGGTGGTTAGGCGGATTATGGCCTGTGAAATCGTGAAATTCGCGGGTTGTTTTCCCTTAATATTGCTTCACATTCCGCCGGGGTTAATCCCCATTAGCAAAATCACGGGTGAAATTATAATAAAGCCGAGCAGCGCGATTTAAGCTACGGCGTGTGTTCTTGGCGCGCGTATCTGCGCGAACCGCGGTCCGCGTGCGGAGTATGCAGATGAGGAGGACAGACAATTTTCTCGCAGTTATGGACGCACGGCATAGTGAGGTCCGCGTTAAATCTTAATGGAGGAAAGTAGCTTATAGCACGGAGCCACTATCGGACGCAGCGCTACTAGACGATCGGCGCCGCTCATTAGTCGCCGGTGGTGCATTAATATTAATGGACTATCGATACCCGCGCACGGGTAAAAGCTATTTAATAGCGCAGTTAATAGCATTGCGCACGGGGTTACCTCGACTACTAGGGTCCATTAGCGAAATTATGTGAAATCGCGGCGGAATCAGACAGTATTGTCTCGGACGGATGCTGCGGGATACATTTCCGCAATACACGTTAGCATCGACATTAAAAAATTGCGATAAAAAATCGTGCCTTCTAAGATTTCAGATATTTTTTATAATTATTGTTCCAAATAAAGATTTAATAATAATACATATTTCCGCAATTAAAAGTTGTTACAACTGCGGATGTTTCTTATTTTGAGAATGTTGTCTTCTAAGATTTGATATATTTTTTGTAGTTGCAAATTCAAGTAAAGATTTAATAATATGTACTATTTCTTATTGGTGTTAAGATTTCTACAAGAATATTATTAATAAAAACAAAAATATAAAAATATACAATCTAATTTATATTTAAGATTTCTATCTTATTTCTGTCATTTTTTAAATAAATATTTATATTTATAAATTGTTTTTCTAAATTTATTATTTAGATATTTGAAAGTATATTATCATATTTTGTATTAAAAAAATTACTATAAATGCAGCTAAAAAAAGGCTAAATGAATAAATGGCAAAATTTAATTATTATTTAATATTAATGAGAATTTTTTTTGTCTTGATAAAAGAATTTCAATATCATTATTGTGTAATATATCATCAGTTGATATTAATGCTTGTCGATGTTTACAACATAAAACCTGACATCACTTTCATTATCAGCAACCGCTTATCTCTCCCGCAAGTGCAGTTGAAACTCGAAGTTGCGTCTATCGATCATTCCTCGGAACTGACGAGAGAACAGCATCATAACTTTTCCAGGTCGATCAGCTTCCGCGCTCCTCTGGGAACTTGCTCGAAGCGATTAGCGGTTCTGCTCATCGATGAGACAGAACAGAAGCTCAACAATGCGCGAGAGGATAGAAAGACGGCAGAGGAAGAAAAATGGTTAAGAGAGAATAAGAGAGAACTTTGGTATTGAGATCTCCAAATACTCTACACAAATTCGGAAAACGCAATATAACGGAATTATATGTAAATGCTCACCAATTAGAAATGAGAAATAAACAAAATTTATATAAATAAGAAATAAAATTAAAAAACAATAAATAAACTCAGAATGGAACTGGAGATTCACAATTGAATACTTATTATATTAAAAACAGAATAATGGATAGTCTTGCACACACTTTGTATTACGATTATATACACGTGTATAATAATATGTAAAAAAACAAGAAACGTTTGAGCCGATTATCTCTACCGTGAAAGACTCGAGAATGATATCAGATAGCCAACATTTATGATAAGTGGCAACAAGATTCTTATGCGTGCATATTTTAAAATTATAATTGTCTTATTCGCTTCTCATTCTCTGATCTTTAGTTGCATGATAAACAATAAGATACGTCATCTGCTTTTATATGAAAGATAAAGGAGGAAGATCCTGTCGTACGTTTGTGTGTCCAGCAGGAGGCAAATCACGTACAACGTTCTTCGCGGACTACCGAATTGAATTTCGGACAACACTTACGACGGCAGTCTCATGAATAATGCACCGGTCGCGATCGGCCGCCGCGGGTGTCGCACCCGGAAAAGTGTTGACCTCTTCGACCAAGATGGATGGGACATTCGTTGATTATCAAAGACAAACGCTCTTTCTCTCTCTCTCTCTCTCTCTCTCTCTCTCTCACAACTCTTTTTTCTGTTTCTCGTTGCGTGCGTGTGCAAGGTCGCAGGCTCCGGGGGTCACATACGTGACCCCTCAGAATGGCGTGCCGCGAACGTTCCACTGATAATTTACAAGGACGATAGAGAACCTGAGTAACGACGCTCTGTTGGTGTAAACGCGACCTCCCATGAGGACGCTTCGTTTGCTAAATTAAAAGCAAATGCATCTGTATAGTAAGAATGTATACACATGGTAGAAACAGAGCCTTTTTACAATATTATCTTCCATAACGCTAATTATAAAAATCATTTTCATAAAGTTTTATTCTCTAAATGTAGAAAAACTACCCCCAGAGTTTTTACATCAATTGCGATATAAATTATAAAAATGGCATTAAATATTAGAGTATTTTGTCTTTATGCGTTTTAAACACAAGAAAGCATCTTTTTTTATTGGATATGTTGTAATTATCTAATTTTAATTGTGCAATAGAACTTTATTTGGTAAATTAATTAATTTTTTCCTTTGACTTTATCATTTTTTTAGTTTAAATGCCGAATGTTATTGTTGATTAACGTAAAAAATTTCGAAACAAAAAAGATTCGAAACGCACGAGATTTGCTCTCGCGCACAGAGGCCCACCGATGCAACGTAATACCTGGCCACATGCAAAATAAGGTGATACATCGTGGCCGCTATTACATTTCATTGCACGACATTAGACGAGATTACGTTGCTTCTCATAATGTTACGCTGAACCTCGTGACTTAATGGCTTATTTCATCATCGTTCCACCGAGTATATGATACGTCCTTTTCCTTTGAAAACGAGTCTATTTTTAAGATATCTCACGGTGAATCTCGTTGAATTGGAGATTGTACTGAATAAGTATTAAGTTCGTGGTAAATCGTGAAAAGAAGAATTGATAAGTCTGCAACAGCGAATCGATGTCTTACTCAGCGTTTCGCAGAGGAAGACTATATAACGGCTGAAATTTGCTTCGAATCCGCTCGGTTCCTGATTTCCACGCAGACGAGAGTGGTGCACGTGCACGGGCATCATTAATCTTGCCTGACCAATGATCAACGACCTCTCTCATTGACTACGGCGTACGAACATGCGAGGCGTACGTGTGCGGTCCCTTGAACGACTATCGAAGAGTGCACGCGACTCTTCTTATCGTTAGTCTTCTTCGTTTACGAAAGTCTATTTCTAACAAATGTGTTTGCACGCACTATGAACCATAATGAGTATTTTAATTGAAGAACTAATTAAAATGTATAAATATATAATAATAAAACGCGTTCTCGGATATATTGATATCTTTTCCTCAGATATTCCATTGCATAATTTTCAGATACACTCTAAACTTCGTGGAGTATGAAATATTTTCACTCCAAGAGAGAGTGAAAATATTTCACTTTTTTTCACTTTTTAGAGTGTAATGCCATTTTACAACGATAGATACATTCTAATTATATATTGAGTTATATCTCACAAAATATATATTTTTGATTAGATAGTATATATGTTAAAGTAATATTTTTTGCTTATTTTTCTTCTTCTTGTAATGCCAGTTTTTAATTTAAAATTAAGCTCATGATTGCCCACATTGTTATTGGCAATAAATCACGCTTGGTAACAAAGATCGAGTTTTAAATGCGCCACGTTGAACGTGACATTACACGTGGAGCTATTACACGGCGAGAATTCTAATTGCAACAAATTTATCTCTCTCAATAAAACGCAATAGGCCATTGTCCGCCGAGGCACCTAATTAGATCGGAAATGTAATAGCACGTGGAATAAACTCCTGATATCCGCCCACGCACACATGAATGCACGCGTGCCTTGGTAAATAATGAACGGTCGTATATACTGGATGTTCAAAAGAATCCGTATAATAATTATAAGGCAATATTCTCTATCAAAATTTCTATGTTAAATTATGTTTCCAATTTGCAACATTAAATATGTCAATGATTCAAAATATAGGTATATTTATCGACAAACGCATCGAAATTTATCTATTAGAATATTAAATCAATATTAAGTCCGTGTTTAGTTAAGATATGCTATCAGTTATCTTCATAGATTTTCGAGATTAAATCAGACCTCGCTTTTAAGCAGAGAAATATTCTTTTAGAAAAACACATTATTCATGTACATCTTCATAGATTTTCGAGAGAAATATTCTTAAGGAGAGAAATTTCTTTTAGAAAAACATTCATATACATCTTCATAGATTTTCGAGATTAAATCAGACCTCGGCTTTTAAGGAGAAATATATTCTTCTAGAAAAACGTTACTTTGTCTTCACGCATTATTGGAAGGTCTCTCGCAGACACCCGGTATAACTGCCCTGTAAAATGGTGTCACCGCCGCGCGCCATTGGGATCGTAGGGATGCGAGCTGTTTTGCGAGTAGGCGGGGATTATTAATGACCACGAGCAGCCTTATCTTTTCCACTTCCTGTTCGAGATACATAATACGTGGGCCGCCTCGCGCGCGCAGTAGTTGCATCGCGTCGCAACATTGTGCGTACGGCTTCTTGGAGGCCTGCTCTCGTCTCATTGTATGTGCCCCTCGCGTAACCGCGACGCTGCGCATGCACCCGCGTATTTATCATCGCCTGGAATCGCACCCGCGTCGCGCGGCAAGGAATGACTTGAGAGGAACGATTAATCGTCGTTATCCTCGATCGCGGAAAATTTTATTGCCGTTGCTGCAGCACATAATATCGAACGGAATGTCTCGGCGCGACGTTGTACAATTATATTTCAAATTTAGCATATTCTTTTTTTTTCCAAAATTAATTTCTTATGAATATTATATATAGTTCATTTAAGCAATTTTAATTATTTTTATCCTTTAAGATTTGAGGAGATGGCAGCCCCCTGCCATATCTCTAACTCTATGCATGGATTATTGGGTCATCATAACAAACTATTTGGTGTACTAAAAGTTTCAAAAACTAAGGTACTGTAAACCGGCATTTTTTGCCGAGGCTCTTTGAAAGTGATTGTAACAAATTGTAATGTGTTTATAAGTTCGATAGAAAGTATACCATTTTATTATTTACAAAGAAATGTGTTGCATTGTAATGTGTAAAGTGTCATAAATATTTTATATGCTACTTTATTTATATCTTTCCTTGAGTTTTACTTTAAAAAGAAATGAGAAATGTATTAAAAATACTGCTCTCTATACATCGAACACCGTTTCTTCTTTCTGAAAAAGTAAGCCCGAGAGGGGTTTTAAGGGAGTCTGCTGGAAAAGAATATATAAAAGCAACCCCCTGGAGGAATGGACGTTGCGGCTTCTCTTATTGGCGAAATTAAAGAGCACGTAGAAATGCAATTGGCGACTCTTTATGCAACTTCTTAAGGGACATCACGGGTCCTTGCTTTTACTAAGAGCAATTCATGGATTTACAGGTCCGATGAGAAAGAGGTCGAAACCCTCGCATGCGAGTTCTCGAGGGGTAGACTCAGATTTTCGATATTATTTGCTTTGTACTGCGCTATAGGGAGAAGAGAAAGATATATAGAAAGAGAAGGGACGAGAAACTGTGCAAATCCTCGGTAACAGGAGGCGAGCACGAGGCCCCTCCATCCCGTTATTCCTCCGGAAAATCGCTTCGCCTATAATAAGCCAAAACGATTGCTTCGCGAAATTGCTTTTCTTCAAACAGAGGCGTTTGATGTCGCATCTCCTTTTTGACGGATCGTAATCGCGCGCGTGTTAGTACGCTCCGAGCTGTCGAGCTTCGCTGCTGGAAAGAAGGAAAGATCTCTTTGGAGATCTTTAGCCGACGTTTCCTATTTCGTATTCATGGGCAAATGGGCGATGCAGAATATTTGCTGTGTGTGAACAATTTGCAAAAAATGCAGTAGTACCGTTATCTCCCGATATTAAATACCATAATGTATATTAATATTAATGTAAATATGTAGAGCGTGTAAAACATAATGTATGATTCGGCAAACGTAATTTGTATTAACAAATACGCGTAACTTTTTATACTTGGCAACAACAATTTTGCTGAAATATCTAAAAAAAGAAGGTAAATACAGGTCTGACAATAATTTTATGGATATTAGCAAGATAATTATATGTAGAAAACTCAAGCATATAATGAGCAAAATGCGCTGCAAAAAGTATTGATATTATAGCAACCGCAATCTGTGCATAATTTTAATAGTCCACCAAAATTATTTTCAAATCTGTATCTAGTTATATTTTTAAATTTGATATTTCAACAAAAAAAACTGTCTTTTCATATACATATATTCTTAAGAATTAGACAATAATTATCGATATCGAACAGATGAAAGAAGTATAAGTATGGTATATCTATGTATTATATATTATGTATCATGTATCGAGTTATTTTTTTAGATATATTCAGTGAACGCGTTGTACATACATTGAAATGTATATAATTAAATTTTAATAAACATTTCAATAGTACTAACTGTACATTTATTAAAAATGTAAACATATACATATATTTATTTAATACAAGAATCATTAATTTAATTTAACTATTATATTTATTAAGTAATGTTTATTTTTACTGTAAAATAAACGTGAACGTAAAATATTATTTTGAAAAATATGTATGATATTAAAATTCACAATAACTTTTTTTTCAATATATGTAAATGCTTTTAATGTTTTCCCTAAAAAAACTTTGATAAATTTATTATAATAGAAAAAAATTATCTGCGCTTTAAGTTATAGCATACACATCAAGCTTTTTAGCTTTCGCACTTACGTTGATGTTTGTGGAGTTTAATCTGATATTGTTTTTTCTTTTGCAGCTCCTATACATCCAGAACATCCTATGGGACATCCGTCAGGTGACAAATTTTCGGGAATGTCAGGACCAGGTTTCATGGACGGGTGAGAACCAAATTTCTTTTTTACCTGGAAACACAACACGTAGGACAAAATTCATTGGAAATTAATTTCTTATAATACTCTTGTTCAATCTTAGATATTTTTGAAAAAAATAACATTTCTTTTACACATCTAAGATAAGATATAGATCTAATCTATAATCTTAATAATCTAGATGAAGATAAGATAAAGCCATTTCTTCATTCAGATGATTATCTAGATAATTTTATCGAGATAATGAAAAACACTGGCGATAACTCGCAAACCTTCTGGTATCTTTGAATTATAATTTATTTTTGCGTTAAAAGGAAACTGTTCCGCTTCTAAAGCTAAAATTTTTTTTTTTTACAAAGCAGTTATGAAATTTTGTGTGTGGAAGGAAAAATAATTGTCGCACCAGGAAAACTCGATCGTGAAATTTTGAGAGGATTTTGAGGATCTTGCACACTATCGATATGTTTTTACCGTTTTACCATTTATTCATACTATTTCTATAAAAGTCCTCTGCTAATATTATTATTTCACTTACTTGGTTTTAATTTTGTTGTTCTTTTGACTCGATCAATTCGGAGGGAAGAAGATTTAAGATAATTTCATTGTAAAGCTCATGATCAAACTAAATTTGAATTTTTACTCATGACGCGAGGGATTTAGCGGCAAGTGTCCACAAAATTGTCGTCCGTGGCGCCATCTGTCGGGGATTTGGTTTATCGATGTTTTCAAGAATGTGTGCCGTTAGCCGTTAGTTTACTACAGTTTACAAATGGTTGACGCCGGGTGTGGTGTCAAATGACACAAACTCCTAAACATCAAGCCAAATGTTTTGATAATTGCTCTACGAATTATGAAGCTACTCTTGTACCTAGCATTGTTGCAGAATACGTGTATTTTTGTACGAGCCAGAAATAACGCCGGGAATACGACGGAGCCGAGGTAATACTCCGCGCAGCTTTGTCTCGCGAGGTTACGTGAAGCCGCAAATATTTTTTCTAGATAACACGGTCTTTCACACATGAAGTCAATTGATAAATAGCCAGACAACGACTGATAATGACTGATTTTATTTTGCCCATTCATCTCGAAATGTGACGAACGATATTTAGAGATCCAACTTTCCTATGATTTTATTGAGGTTATGTTTTATAATAATAACGCGTCTGTTCCAGTCCGAATCATCACATAAAAATATCACGTACAATCATTGTTTTTCTATTTGTCAACGTAGTTTTGTTTTATCTACTTATAACTCTTTAAATAAGTTTATGTGAAATCTAAACCACGAAAATTCTATGAGAAGAAAAATATCCTTACCAGAGTATTTTTTATATTAATAAACAAACACGTAAAGATAAGAATACATATAAACTCTGTTATCTTTTTTTTGTAACAGCATGGGACATGAAGACATGTTAGACATCTCTGGAATTGGAATGTCTACGCCTCATATCTCTCACTTGGCATCTGCGAATCCGTTTAATATACTTTCGCCGAGTCCACAGCCAACCAGCTCACAATCCAGCACCATGGATTTCAATACACTCAGCGGCCTTACTAATGGCAATATACAATTCCCTCCTAATATGAATTTCGATGAAATGTCGAGTATAAGTTCAGTTTCAGGCAGAAAGGACAATCATAAAGGAACCTGCGAGGTTTGTACTCAAGTACAAGAATAAACTTGAATTTAAAATTAATGATATAATAGAAGAAGTTACAAGATTGTTGAATTTTTACAGGTATATATAGGAAAAACCTGTGCACAATTTGTAGGAAACCAATCGGTTTATATTATATATCCCATGACACAGAAAATGCTTGAGGAGAAATTAATGAAGGCCTTTCAAGTTATCAACTTCTCAAAGTACGTTTTTTGAAGTTTCAGAAAATATTGAAATAAAATTTATATATAATATACAAGATAATATTAATATCACGGTATTAAGTAAGATGAAAAAGTCTAAAATATTTTCAACTGTTTTATCACACAGCGAGCTCTCATCAAATTGTGAAGGATATGCGAAGCCGTCCCTTTGCTATTCAGCCTTTCCAATTTGCCGCGACCCTAATACTCAAAAACCGAAGAACTCGGAAGCGAGCACGCAGCTCTTCAATCTGTTGAATTCCAAGCAAGATGATTTTTTAGACGACGGTGATCGCGATGACGCAGATGATTTTTCGAGACTGCATAGTGTTCCCAAACGTAGTCCTACTTTGGGCCCAGTTTTCAACTTTATGCCCAGTGAAGATGGGAAATCGAGCAACAAGAAGATAATTAATCAGAGTTACGGCGACGCACGAGCATCCAGTAGAAATGAGATCAATCGTAAATTACGAAGGATATGTCGGGAGGAGTGTGAAATGCTGGAGAATGAGTTATGTAGAAAGGAATATGCGATAGCGAAGAGGCATCCATTGATTGGGCATCAAGTGCCTTTGGTTGAATGTTCTGATTTACCACTGGAAGGGACAACTGAGGCTCGTGATTGCTTAACACTTGGGTTATCCGTGGTAAACAACGTACAAGAAAGTATGTATTTTTTTTTTATATTAATTTTTAATTGAAATTTAACGTTGTTATTAAAATAAACATTTTTTAATACATCATATACATTGTATATCTCGTCAAGATTTACACATTAAAGAGAATGCATCTTTGTGAATTGAGATTTTAGCTTTCAATTCTATCCCTTGCACATTCAAGTTACAATCCAAAACTGACTCGTGAAGAAATACAAATCAACATAAATTCTTGATTCCAAATAAATAAATAAATAAATGTGTATGATGATCTTGTAAAATTTGCTCAGCTAATAAAAGAAGTGAAATTTTTAATTTACTGGCGTGTTTATTATCAAATACTACTACATTTAGAATTGAATTGAAAAATACTATACAAATACATGTTAAAAATATAAATTATTTTTTTATTTTTTAGTTATTAGCTATATATTATAAGATAAATAAATATGAAATATTAAGTAGATAGAAATCTTAAAAATTGCGTACAATTTTAACATTTTCTTGCAGATGATTATTGCTATTGGGGTAGTGGAAAATCCTATCGAGGAACTGTAAAAACGAGCGTTAGTGGAAGAATGTGTTTGCGATGGTCTCATCACGTTAATCTTCCGATTTCTGATTATCCCGAATTAGCTGGACGTCATTCTTATTGCCGGAATCCTGGCGGTAAAGAAATTCAGCCATGGTGTTATGTTGATGTCAATAACAGAATGCAAAAAGAATTTTGCAGTATACCTAAATGTGGTAAGAGTTTGTAGAATACACAATTAAAAATATATTTCATCTATTATATTATACGTGTACTTAATAAAAAAACATTTCTATTACTTTCAGTTGAGAATTTATGGATTTATGCGGTCGTTGGTTTTGTACTAACAGGAGGATTTGTTATTATATTAATTTGTTATTGCTGCTGCTACAGAAGTAGGAAATCCAGAAGACAAATGAATCATTTACCATCCAATAAAGTAAATATATTTGTATATACACAAATTTTTTATTTATTATAAAGTAGAAAATCATGTCGATATTTTTCAATTACATGTCGCAAGCAAATGATATCATTAACAATACTTTATTTTTAATAGATGTTAACTAGTATCCAGTGTGATAAAAACATATATGATGGAAGGAGGAGTACAACACAACCCATGGAAATGAGTTCTCTTTTGGCAGGGCCTGGTAATACAACGCCGGGCACTGGAACTTTAAGCAGTGGCAGTAGTAGAACATCTAATAATAGGATACCGCAATTTACTACAAATAATATTGTACTATTGCAAGAACTTGGTGAAGGCGCTTTTGGTAAATAGAAAATTATTTTTGTTATGTAAATTCAATAAATGATTTTACTCAAAAATTAATATTGATTATAATTTTAGGAAAAGTTTATAAGGGCGAATTGCAAACGGGAAATAAATGTGAACCACCCATTTATGTAGCAGTAAAAACACTGAAGGAAAATGCGACGCCCAAGACTCAAAGCGATTTTAAAAGAGAAGTCGAATTGATGACAGATCTACGACATCCAAATATTATTTGTCTGCTCGGTGTAATACTAAAAGGGGAACCAATGTGTATGCTCTTTGAGTACATGACTCAGGGAGATTTGCATGAGTTTCTAATATGTCATTCTCCGAGATCGGATGTTCCATTAAATAATAGTGGCGGAAAAATTCTGGAGCAACCGGAGTTTTTGCATATTGCTTTACAAATTGCTTCCGGTAGATATTGATTTATCTTATGATTAAGTTGACATAATTTTGTTACATACAATAATTATCGTTTTTCTTAGGCATGGAATATTTGGCTAGTCATCATTACGTTCACCGTGATTTGGCAGCGAGAAATTGTCTAGTAGGTGATAATCTAACAGTCAAAATTTCAGACTTTGGTCTGTCGCGAGATATATATAGCAGCGACTACTACAGAGTACAATCTAAGAGTTTACTCCCTGTTCGATGGATGCCACCCGAGTCGATTCTTTATGGTAAATTCACTACCGAGTCAGATGTATGGAGTTTTGGAGTTGTACTCTGGGAAATTTATAGCTATGGCTTGCAGGTAAAATTAAAGTTACCATCAAAGTGAAAGTAATAATAATGAATTTTTTAATATTTTCTTACAATTTATGCATGTATTTCTGTGTAGCCATATTATGGATACAATAATCAAGAAGTCATAGATATGATTCGCTCACGGCAACTATTACCGTGTCCTGAAGATTGCCCAACGATGATTTACAGTCTGATGATTGAATGCTGGCACGAGGTAGCGAATCGTAGGCCTCAATTTCCGGAAATACATCACCGACTACATAATTGGTATATAAACCAAACCTACTTGAGCGATTTCTGCAACGAATCTATCACCAGTTATTCCGGCAGCAGTCACAAGAGTACGAACAAGACCAATTCGACACAACTGTCAGCGCCGATATATAAAAGTGATCAAAAAACAGGCACGGAACCGGTAAACATGTGTAATCTTAATGATCACAATAACGTAATAAAAATGCTACCACCAACTAATACTTTTCCGAATTCTAATTGCGTTGAGCAGAGACCAAATTGCGGTTTTAGCACGGAGCATGGCACGCCGATAAAAACGTCTAATTACCAGAATCCTACTACGAATGTCAATCTGAACGATGTCTACGACGATAAACAGTGTTGCTCGCCTAAATTAAGTGGCGCAAAGAAAGTTTTACCTGCGGTAGTACCTCAGGCGGGTATACCCAAGCCGAACGTGCCTAGTAACGGCTCAAGACCGATGCAAAACGGTGCGCAATTAGTTGTCAGGTTACCAGATCCCAGTAAAGTTATGACTGAAACAAGGGTATCAAAATGAACGACTTCATTCGCGACCACGAATGATTAATTTTTTATCAAATAAAACGCAGCTTCTGATTTTCAACGAAAACATTAGCTCCTTACCATTCTCAACTTTAAGAATTTGAAATTTGATAACTATATATATATATAAATACATATATATATATATATATATATATATATATACTCAGGTTTGTCATCGAAACAGGCACTGCCAGTTTTTTCTTATCAAAAAGAGGAAAAGAAGCTGTCATGAATGTGTACGTTGCTCGTATATTTGTCGTGATAATTTGTCAGCGTCAATGAAAACGTATGTCATTTTTGCGATACTATTGGATACTTCTTTTTTGATAGTATTATAAACGAATAGGGGAGATACATCGTAAGATCATGTGTGAATATTTTAAATATATTATTTTTAAAACGGGGGCTTATAATATATATATATATATATATAAATACATATATATATATATATATATATATATATACTCAGGTTTGTCATCGAAACAGGCACTGCCAGTTTTTTCTTATCAAAAAGAGGAAAAGAAGCTGTCATGAATGTGTACGTTGCTCGTATATTTGTCGTGATAATTTGTCAGCGTCAATGAAAACGTATGTCATTTTTGCGATACTATTGGATACTTCTTTTTTGATAGTATTATAAACGAATAGGGGAGATACAAAGAGCTGCTAACTAATCATTGCCATATACATACATTTATTTATTTTTACAAATATACACCTATTTTATATTGCCTCTTATTTTGGATAACGTATAAAATAGTTTTCTCTTACGACCTATTACATTTTTTTTTTGGATTTGGTATCGAACACACAAAATAGACACAAAGAGTAGCTACAATACTTAATCACTGCCATATAATATATATATGCATTTATTTATTGTTATAAATATACACGTATTTTATAATATATAACATTACCATTTATTTTGGATGATATATATACATATATATCTGTAATGTTTATATTTAATTTAATATAATCTAATTTAATACGTACATATATGGGATATAGAACTGAACGTTATGCTCTATAATGATTCCATTTGTGATTATAATAATGCGACATAATAAAACGAAATGTTTAATACGTGTTTTTATTTTTTACTAAAAGATAGATATCCATTGAAGCATTAAACTAGCAAATATATGTATAATTTATACGTTTATTCATAAAATATATAAGACGGGCGAGAAATAATTCTATTTCACAAAGAAGAAAAATAAATTTTCTCTTACAAAATACAATATCAACGAATGTTGATAGCTTATATTAAAACAAGTGTTTAATCATGTGCATGCTCTGTCCAAAGAGTATAATATGTATGGAATATATTGTTATGCTCTATATAAAACATACCCCTTATGAATCATGTTTTCAAATAATCTTTACGGAACTGTTCAAAAAGATTCGTATGTGTGGGCAATCGGATATATATTGTAATAAGCGAAAATAAAAAACAAGAGCGATAGAGAAATGATTGTGTGCGTGAATGTATGTGTGTATTTTGTGAATATATATTAAGACGTTTTCTAAAAAGCAATTTTTATAATCATCATATGCCAAAACCCGGAGATAGCAAATATTGATTGTTAATAAAAAAAAAATATTCAATTTGTACATTTTTATGATAATCATATGTATCTTTTATCTGTAAATCTTTGAAGTCACTCTTTTAGCTGAAAATAATTCATTGCTGCAATTGTACTATATGAATTCAGATTGCGTTCTATCTGTGAAAAATCATAATATAATGAAAAATAAGAATAAATTTATTTGCTATATTGTTTATGGCTTTCCTATGTCAATATATTCGCGTATTGTCAATATATTCACAGTTACTTAATGTGTTAACGTAATTGTATCACCGTTAGCAAGAGAATTTACACTAAATTTTTTTAATATTTACTATTTTTTCTTTAATATTTTTTGACTTCAAAGACGCAAACGACTGAGATTTAATACCCACAAACACTCAGCAATGTTGGATGGAAAATTTTATCAGCGTTCGTGTATAAATTATATGTTACTCGTATATGGAGCGTATAATATACAATTTATATATATATATACAATACAACAAGCGCTAAAACATTATTGTTTGATATCGGATCGAGCAACATCATACGATGAATCTTGCGAAATTAATGTCCATTTTAAATTGAGGTAGTAAATTAGCGCAGAACGATTAGAGAGAATGGAAACGTAGAATTAAAGGGAGAGACTGTATTATACTTTTTATAATTTTGTATTAATGAAAAAAGAAACATGAAGAGCGTGTTCCGTTTGTTGGAGAAAAAAAGAAGGAAGATTGGATTTAAGACGTAACACACATCCGGTGATTTTTACTCCGACGTCCGTTAACTAGACGGATAATAATTGGAGAGTGCGCGAAAGTGCTATTAATTTAAACAAGACTTTTAGAATTGACGAACCTCCGAATCGAAATTTATATGTATTGTAATCCCGACCGTCTCGAAGGTTTGTCACAGAAACTTAGGTTTAAGTTAATTTATGTAAACTCCAGCGAAGAATTATACATATTTAAGACCTTTATATATTCAGTCAAATATAAATATACAATTCATGTTTTTCGTACATTACGCTTGGTCTTATTCCCTTCTACATTTCAAAAATATATTAATAGAAATGACCCACAATGAAGATGTTTTATATAATTTGCAAAAAGTTATTGGTAGTTATATCCAATATAGAAAAGCCTTCTTTTATTTGACCTTGATATGTATGTTGTTAAGATCATAATTTTGAATAACCTTCGACAGATTTTAGTCGTCGCTCATTATTTGTTAAAAAGATATTAATACAAAAAGTTTGTAAAATAACGTCAGATTTCTGCTGTACATATACAATATAAGTATTATCTTATAACTTTCCATGCGAACCCATTTTCACCCCTTCTTTTCCCTCGTATCTCAGGCTCAGGACATACGATTCGCTTCGCGTGGAAGTTGTGTGTCCTTAGGCAGAAAGGGATGTTTGGTGGATCTTATTTTACTTGAAGTAAAATAACTTTAATTCGCTATTATCTCTATATATACATGTATATTAAATGCGTTTTTTAAAATTACGATAATTTGAATTCTTTCCATTCTAAAAAGCTTCATGTTATGGCACAATAATGATCCAATTTATTCCATCTGATTTAAATATTAAGTTATAAAATCACAAATTCTTTACTCCAAAAACAAATTTTCTATTTTAAAAATATACAAAAAATAATGTTTTCAAAGAAAATTTTTATTTTGAAAACAGAATTTTCGTTTTAAATAGTGGAAAAGATACGTTATTTCTTAAATTTATTTTGTTAATAACTTTTTAACGGACAATGAGTGACGGCTAAAACCTGTTGGAAGTTACTTAGGGTAATGATCTTGGCAACACATCAAGATCAATATCATCGGGGTTGAGCAGTGAGCTTCCCGAAATTCGATCTATTTTCTACATTATCATTATGCATTTAGCAATTTGCATAAGTCATTTTAATTAATTCATAAAAAATGATTAATAAATATTTAATAATGATTTTTTCTGCTTTGTTTATAATTTATGCAGTGTGTTTTGCAATTTAAATATTTATATATAATATTAATATTATAAGCGAAAATGCATTATTTGTAATCTATATAAATCACATTTATCACTGTAACAGTATAATTAACATTTAACTGTCTACAAACATACGTATATCGCATGCGTTCTATAAAGTTATGAAAGTTATTTATTTAATTATTATTTATTAAATTGTTTCCATTCCAAAAAGCTTTATGTTTTATGGCACAATATAATAACGATCCAATTTATTCCATCTGATTCAAATGTTAAATAACAGTACATGTTAGCTTTAAATTATCTTTTTATTTATAATCTGTAATAGATTTCAAAGATATCCATAACATGTAATTACAATTACTAATTTACATGTTTTACTCATAGTGAATTGATGACGTATATGAATTTGACCTCGATCATATCAGTATTCGCATTAACTTCGTTTGATAAATCGACATGCTATCAAGGTATATCGAGCAATTTAGTTCGAAAAAGACATGCACATATTTATTCTGTAAATCTTGATAACGACTAAAATCGATTTACTCATGTATGAATAACGTAAGTAAAATATATCGCAGGAAATCTCTATGTTAAAATTATTACAATGCAGATTTATTTAATTCACATTACATATTTCTGCATACTGTAAAATAAATATTTACCTTCATTGTTAAATGAAGCTCTGCTTAAAGCATAAATTATTGATGGATGAATTGATTAATGCAATTAATATCCGTTTTCTTTTAGCTATAAAGATAATTGCTTTAAATTAAATTGACTTACGCGTAAAGAAGAATTTTAGAAGAAATTATCTAAATCCTAAAGTAATACATAAAACCCTTACTAAAAGTAAAAATTGAAGTGTAAGTCGAATGTGTGTGTAAGAGGAGAGTAAAGCTAGAAACACAATGAAAAGCACAGGTAATAAGAATAGGGAATAAGAAGAGATTTCAACCTATCGGAAAGCGTCCATTTTATTATATATGATTTCTGATAGGTTTCCGGGTTAACAGAAGCTTTGTTTAAGCTTTCTGCTATTCTCCTCTTACATTCGACTTATCCTCCGATTTCTGTTTTCTCCAAGGACACTGCTAATCTCATTTATCTATCGTTCAGTTATATTTTTCATTACATTGCGTACAATACGATCGAGGCTATGATAATCATAATTTCCGTAATTATACTGCGCAACAAAATTACATATCATCATCGGCGTAAGTCAACAAAGCACGTTACAAAGTGTTTTTGTTAGACGAACGTTATTTTGATTACATTGAACATCGCGCTATCGTCTCTGAAACGATGAACGGCGTGATCTGGAGCAAAACACAGAAAACTTTTGTTCCAATTTCCAGCGTTCCAGTATTTGCCATGATGCAACAAGAACGTCTGAGACAAAGTCGAGCATTGGAAATCCACAATTTCCAATTACAGAATTTGACTGTAACATCCTTCCAGGTAATTGCCTTCATGAAATGCAAATGATTAATTGTAAGTTTATTATACATATCCTCCATGATATCTCCTCTTAAAGTGTGAAAATTAATTTGTTAATATTTGATAATTATTAATGAATAGCTTTTATTTGAAAATCTTTACATTATAGAAAATTTATATATTTGGAATTGTCCATTGAAAATATTTAATTTTTCTGACATTTTCATGTAATTTCAATTTAGTGTAACAGAAATAAAAAAAAATAAAATTAAGTAATTAATAGTATTAATATAGGTAGTAGTAAATTAAGTAGCAAAAAAATATAGTATTTTTTTAACATATAATAACAATAAAATTATACGAGAGAAAAACATTTTTTCTATATTTTGATAAAAGATTTTAAATAATTAAATAATGAATTATTTTTTCCATTTAAAATAACTTAATAAATAATTGAAAACTGAAAAATATTAATTGATTGCAAAAACTGGATAATATAATTTATTAATTTCTTTGATTATATATTTTAGGAATCGCATTTTTTCGAATTTTATGATAACGATACGAAAGTTAGAGGACTTTGTGGTCAATTATGGAATCTTCTCTCTGAAAAATTGAATTTTACGTAAGATTGAACTGTAATTTAATCAAATCACAGTCTATTTGTATGGGATTAATTGCTAACGAAGCTAACGGAAAACAATTATAATCAAAGAATACTGCATATTAGATTACAGGCAATAAGATCAAATGAAATTAGCGTAGGTGTATCAGAAAAAAACCGAACCGTTTTTAATACAGGATTATTAGGCATACTTTTCCGCAATGAAACTATCGCGATACCCAAAGTTGAAATGCATGATGTTCGACTTGCAGCTACTGATTTTACAATGCCTTTATGGATGAATAGGTATGTTAAGTGCTTTGTTTCACTATAAATTATAAATACTTTCATTTTAAGTACTCTGATGATATATATCTTCTAAAGTATTGAATAAAGAAGGAACAGTATAATTTTTGGAAACAAGACACGTACTTGTAATTATAATATATGTGTGTGTATAGAATTTATTTCTATAAATAAATATCCAGATTATTTTGTTATAATAATCTTAGAATAATTTTACAGCCAACGAGCCTATATTCAACATGAAGTAGTACATGATAGCACATGGATGACAGAAGTGTTTTCCCAGAAAATATGGTGGCTTATATTAATTACGCTTTTATTAATGAGTGTATGTAGTTTTTGGTCGCAAACTGTTTATTCACGGATCGAAAATAATTGCAAACGCTCGACCTTCGGTGATCATGTTTTTTACAACTTTGGAATGATCTGCAATCAAAGTATGAATGATTAATGTGAATGTTTTATCCTGTTCTTGTTCTTTAACTGTATCTAAATATTGCTCAATTAAAAGATAGATAAGTATAAATACCATCCCAGCAAATACAGATGTATAACTATTGTATAACATGTAACTAACAAATATATGTTACATGTAACCGCATATGTAACATACATGTTCGTTGTTATTTCCTACTTGTAGATGTAAGATTTGTAATATATATGTTATATTGTTATAATTATATCCAGCAGATATCGAATAATGATTTGTTGATATCATAAGACTCCAAGAATATTTGATTAGCTTTGGCGTCTTACGAACAAATACATATATATTCTTCTATGTAATTATATCCGTGTTTGCTGGAATAAAATATCATATACTGTGATATTAATCAGTGTGATATCCTTTTACGTATGTTTTTGCAATAATTCGTACAATCTTAAAGATCACGTAATTTAGATACAAGATTTTTAATTGTAGATATATATATATATATATACACACACACACACATATATGTATATATCATGCATTATAATTATTATTAAAAGAAAAGTTAGTATTATTTTGAAGCTATACAAAAATAACGTGCTTAATAAAATTGCAAAATTCTTATCTAAATAAAATCATATTTAATTCATATACATTATCAAAGATTTATATATATATAATTAAAGTAATAATTACAATAGATCACATTCCTGATATTCTTCTTGGAAGATCAAGGATTATAGAAACATTACTGGGTCTCTTTTGTTCTATACTATACATGTCATTTGGAGCTTTGTTATTCGTGTATATAGCAAAAAGAGTTAACATTATAGCTCCATTTAAAGATCTGGACTCTTTAATGACAAATACCGAATATAAAATTGTTTCTTTGAAAGGTTCTACTGCAGATATCGCGTTTAAGGTAATTAATATCATTTAATTTTGTGTATATTAAATTAATGCATATTGATATAATTTATTAATCTTCTAATTACATTAAATGGATTGTCAATTTTATACTTTTTGTATGGAACACTTATTACATGAATGTATAAATAACGGTTATTTAAAAAATTTATAGGTAAGCAATGTCGATATTTTTGTACGACTAAAAACTGCGAATCGCCTCATCATTGCACCAACAGTTGAGACAATGTTTAAATTAGCATGTGAAGATAGAAAGTATACCATATTCCAAGGTGAAGACGATCATAAAGTAAGACATGAAATTGG
The DNA here is from genome assembly GCF_001594065.2 of Cyphomyrmex costatus. Classification (NCBI taxonomy): domain Eukaryota; kingdom Metazoa; phylum Arthropoda; class Insecta; order Hymenoptera; family Formicidae; genus Cyphomyrmex; species Cyphomyrmex costatus. The sequence continues at coordinate 1,176,610 of NW_017278207.1, read as the reverse complement.
ATGTCATATGATCCCAGTTGGAAAATCTTATTTGAAGATGTGGGTAGCTTCTGGCATTGTGAAAAACTTTAAATACAAAAGGACTATTGATCTTGGGTAAAGAAATTTGACAGCATTTTGGTGAAAAAATTTTTATATTATCTTATATGTATATAATATTTTAATCTTTTAATAGTTTAAATACCATATTATATGCGGAAACAATGTTGCATTTGGGTATGGCATACCGTTAATTCGATTGTATAACTTTCATAAAAATATGATTGTTTTGTTCAGAATTAATCGTCATAAATTTAAATACATCATATATTGTGCTAAATTTTTTAACCGTTATGCCATATGGAAAAATGTTTCAATTTAAGAACAATATTAAATCTATTTAGCTCGATATAGACCGTTATTTATTGTAATTTGCATTGCAAAAAAACGAGCGAAATTTATTTATTAATATTTAAAATTTTTTAAAGATTTTCTAAAATTTTTATGAATTATAAAATGAGAAATGTTTAGAAATCTTAAAATTTTTTAGGATGTATACATATAAAAAACAATTTTAGAAAAAAATGTAGACTTTCTCATTAATTCATTATTTCTGAAAATTCCAATCAGTAAATTATATTAAAAAAATTTGTAAACAAATTTTTACCAGAGTAATTATGATACGATTGTATCATATTAACATGTTATGTGAGTATAAACGGATAATTTTTTTGTACACAGAATACTCAGATTGAAAGAAGTTGGAATGTGGAAAGCGTTAACATATCGTTGGGTGAACCATAAACCTCGATATTATGATATTGTTGTACAAGAAGCTATCGGAATAGATCAAGTTTTTTTAATAATTTTAATAATATGTTGCGGAATGATAACAGCTTTTATTATTTTGATAATCGAAAAAATTGTGTATGTTTATAAGCACAAGTCATTATGAGACTACTTTCGATTATAACAGAACACTATTATATTTATGTCACGAATAATATTTATATTACTAATGTAAGTCACATTCCTGTACTAATTGTAACAGAATTATTATATATATAAACAAATATAATTATTTATGAATATTATTAAAATATTAATTCCCTTATATGTATATATTTAATTTGGCGTAAAGTTAGGTCTTATAATAATTTAAAAAATTTGTAACTTTGAATCAAACATTTTCAATTTTATAAGATCTATTAACTTTGCCAAATCGCTTGGTGAAATGATTTGTGATGATTGTAAAGACCGTGTCTTTAAAACATTCAAATCCACACACACACATAATATACTCAGTGTTATTTTTTTAATCCACAGGTGAAGTAATTAAAAAATCTGATCATAGTTTGAATGCTATTGAGCTGATCAGAATTATTAGCAAATTAGATGAATATGATTATACTGATTTCATCAAAATGACTATTTATATGATATCGATCTTCGACAATATCGTGACGCTTCTCTATTATAAGCGACATCGATCCATTAGAGAAAAAAATAAGTCGCATTTTGCAACGTGTGTATCTAATGAAAACTGCATTCTAATATATTCTTTCTTGTCTGTATATCCTACATAGAACTATCGACAGGGAATTAGTTCAACTATATATATAGAAGTTCGTAAACTATGGCTACGCGATTTGTTTTAATGGCCGCGAATTTACAGCTTTTAATTTGGGACTGCTATGCAGTGAACGGAATAATCTGGCATAAACAACGACAAGAATTTGTGCAATTGTTTAGCATCCCTCAATTTGCAGTTCTTCAAAAGGAAAATTTAGCCAAACTACGAGCAATGGAAAAGCTGGATATGAAGGGAGAAGTGGTGAAAGCTGTGTATTACGAGGTGCCACACATGACTTTCTGAAGAGTTTGATATAGTTTTTTCCAAAATCTTGCAAACTTTTCAAAAAGTTTATATGGCGAATTTTTGACAATTCGTCATGTGTATCAATTTATTAAGCTTTTATAATATAAGAGAAGGTGAAGTTATAAATCAGTGCAGATATAATGGCCTCTCTTCATATCTTCGCAGTGATTACTTATACTTATAAAATTATTTATTCAGAAATTCGCTGTTGCACCTTGATCTTAACATGTGTTGTCAAGATCCTGAATGACTTTTAACAGGTTTTAGCCGTCGTGCTGCTACCGTGTCGTTTGATATATTTTGCATACATTTTGTTTTACTGTTTTGTTAATTCTGCAAATAAGTGTGTTTTTTTAATTAAAATGATTTTTTAAATCTTTTTTTTTATGAAATTCTACCCTTCTTTTCTTTGAGTCATTACACAGTATATGTCGCCACATTTTTTACAAATAATATCCTAAGTAATAAATTTTTCATAATTTTGTTTAGAATCGATTGAACAACACTATGACGAATGTAATTGTTAAATTTAAATATTGATTAAACCAAAGCAAAGGTGTAATCCACTTTATGCTATAAATGTTTTGAAGTATTCTTTGATTGGTCAATTTATAAAATAAAAATTCTTTCTTCTGATTGATCAAAAAAGCATTTAAAAATGGAAAGCCATATTACTTTCTCCTTTACTGTTATAACAAATAAGCAATGAGCCTGATAATTTCTTATATTTACAGGAAAAGAATATGGTAATGTTTCAGGACAATGATACAAGAATTGATGGTATTTTCGGCCAACTGTGGTATCTTCTTCAAGATTATCTCAATTTTACGTATGTAATAACGTTACAGTAAATATTTTCTTTTTGATATAACTGATGAAACTTTTTATGTATTATAATAATGCACACATATTTGGAATTTTATGTTGTGCATTTGTTTATATTGCACGTAATTGCACGTAATTTATTGACTTGAGCAAAAATAAGAATTAGAATGTAAGACGAATGCAAGGGAAGAATGGCAGAAGAATCAACAAAGCTTCTATGAAGCAAAAATTAAAAAATAAGATATAAAAAAAGCTTAAACACTTTTTTTTACGTCTTTTTGTTGTCTTAATTTTTTCCTCCTGGAAGCTTCTATTATTCTTTCCTTACATATGACTTATATATTCCAATTTTTATTTTTGACGCGTAAATCAAAGTATTACGTTCTTCAGATTTATCCCAATAAAATCAACCGAACGAAATTTTGGTAAATTGCTGGAAAATGGTAGTCATAACGGTTTGCTTGGCATTCTCGAGAGAAATGAAGCGCAAGTAATCATGAGAAGTACATTTTATTTTACTCGTATGAACATAGTGGACTATACTACGCCTCTCTGGCAAAGCACGTGAGCTAATCCATCAAAATATATGCATAATAACAAATAAAAAATTATTCATCCATCTTCTTTCTTTTAGCAAAAATTAGAAATGATTCGGGAATCTTTTCATTTGGAATATAACAGTTGTTATTAATAAAGTGATGTTTTTTAGGTATCACATTTATGTTCATCCGGAATGGCTGTATGATAATACATGGGTATTTACGCTATTTTCATGGCAAACATGGTTTTATATAGTATTTCTGTTCATCATTTTAAGTTGTGTTGGCTATTTTCTGCAGAAAGTATCGATAGACAAATTCAAACATAAAAGAAAAGGCTTCGTAGGTTTCAGTCTAGGCGATCATTTTTTCTATTCGTTCACCATAATGAGCGCACGAGGTGCATAATATAATTAAAAAAGAAATTAATTAAGCAAAAACGCATTTGTAAAAATAATAATTAACAATTTGCTAGTACTGAATATAAAATATTAAAAGAAAATTTTTTCGATCGAAATTAAATATTTAACGATTGGAGTTAGGATAAAATAAAATATTCTCTTTTTATAGGTTGCATACCAAATACTTTTTATAACAAGTTCAAGATCTTGACATTCTCAAAGAGTATATTTGCGTGGCTAACACTGTTAGCCTTTAGTTCTCATCTCATATATCGGATGACATATAGAGAGCAGATGCTGCCATTTAAAGATATAGATTCTCTTATTAACAATACAAAATACATCTTACTGATGTATCGCGGCAGCCCCCTCGCCTATTCTTTTAATGTAAATATCGAAGATTATTTATATACAGAAGAGAATCTCTTTTCTATTAAGAATATTTTAATTAACTATTAAAAAAGTATAGTATTTTGTCGATTTATATTTTGTATTAAAATAAGTTTTCTTTCGTAATTTAAAAAAGCAATTTAAAAATAAAGTAAAGAAAAAATCATATTGAGAATACATTACTTTTAATTATCTTGTATAATTTAAAACATCTATGACAAATAATACAAATATTTTTAAGTATAAATATTTATGATTTATTATATAAAATTTAGGTATTTAATTTAATTATTTAGTTTAGGTATGGAAGCTTGGCTGGGAACGATCCATCTGCGCGTATTCGTTTTATAGATATTGCTGAAAATATGCATAGAAAAATTTGTTCCAACTTGAAGAAATATGCGTTATTTGAATGCGACGATCGATATATGGCATTAAGTAAAAACTGCCAGCTTCGAGCTACGGTTAAATACAACGTGACCTGGGTAACACTCGCATTTCAGAAGAATTATCCTTACAGGAAGAATTTCGATTATGCGTGAATATTGGATAAATTAACATTATACTCATTATTATTTAAGAAACTGTTATTAACTATCTCAAAGATTACTTAACAGTCTTTCCTTTCCAGAATCATTAAATTCAGAGAAGTTGGACTGATAGATGATCTTAAAGATACTTGGTTTAATATCAGACTGGAAGATACAGATCAAGAAATATTCAATCCGATTGATGTCCACCAAGTTTATTTGATTTTTCTAATACTCTATTGCGGGATCCTAATATCATTTGTAATACTCATTTTGGAAAATATAACGTACTATTACAAAGTGAAAAATACACGGCAATATAAACGCAGAAAAGCACATTTTGAAAATACTTAAAAAGAAAGATGTATATAACATATAATTAAAATTCAAATCTTATAATTTTTAAAAATTGTTATAGATTTTCAGTAAATTTTTTTATGCCTTTTTAGAGGTTACTCTATTCCTTTATATAATTTATAATCAAGGAATGAAAAAGTTACTTTTACAGTTACTTTTACATGTTACCACATTGTTATAAAAAGTAACTGTAAAAGTAATTGTAAAAGTAACTCTTCCATATAAAAACTACCGCAGTACTATCACGAATTAAATTAATAATTAACTTACTTAAGAAGAAACATACATATGTGAATAAAATTTAATTCTAATATTATAAAATGTTATAATAATCATCTCTCGTCAAATTTTCTTACCCTTCTTTAGAGTTTATTTCTTCTGTTCTTTTAAATGTAATTTATGATAAATTTATATTTACCATATTTAAATAATATATATGTATATTATGTGAAATCAATACATAAAATCGTTAATTTTATCTATATAAAAAAATCACGACATACGTAAAAATGATTTGAATTATTTTAACGCTTGCGTTTAGCTTCAAAAGCATAATGTATCAATCAAAGCATAAAATAGCTGTGCATGCAACCACATTTCGCATTATAGCTTAATAATTAAAATTTGATTAGTCACGGAAGAATTATATTATATATACATATAATTATATATATAAACGTAATATAAAATCCGATGTAGAATATTTTGTGCGATTTAATAACGCTAAAAGAGGCATATACTTTGACGGTATTTTTATCTTATTATTATTATTTATTTCAATACTAAGGTTTAGAACAGAACTACTTATACGAATACATTAACTAGGTAAGAAAATTAAACGTCAATTATTGTGGTCTAAAAATTAAATATTAGAATAATATTTTTATATGTACTTTAAATACAATTTTTTCTTATTTTACTCTTGTTAAGTTTAAAATATGATGGTATAATTAATTTTTCATATATTGCTCACATTTAATAAAAAATCAAAATAGATTAAAAATGGAAATAAGTAATACGTAATGTGCGGATGTATAAGGCAAGATCATATCTAAAGTAACATAAAATGGCAAAAACGTCTTTTTTTCATACAATCACTAAAATTAATCCGATCATGATAATAAGTTACTTCTGTTTTTTTTTAAACATTGATCGAAAATAATATATTAACGGACATATAAAAAATATTGTATATAAAAATTACAAATAGCATTATTCACTAAGCAACAATCCTGTCAATCTTTGTAATGTATTACAACAGTGCGTCTATATATAAGATAGCTATTACTTCTTGCTGCATTATATAGAATTTTACAATCATCTACGACAATGAATGGTGTGATTTGGAGCAAAACGCAAAAGACTTTTGTGCCAATTTCTAGCGTGCCGACTTATGCAATAATGCAACAAGACCGCTTCAGACAAAGTCGAGGACTTGAGATCCACAATTTTCAACTACAGAACTTTACTTTAACATCTTTTCAGGTATACTCTTATAAAATATCAAATATAGTTCTTTTTTCTAAATATAAGTATTAAGAAAGTATTACGAGATTTTAAAAAAATCCAGAATAGAAAATTAGATAATTGATGTAATCAATTAATAACAAAGTTATAATATTTTTAATTTTAACTAGAATTTCTCTCTTATATATATAAGAATTATAAATATGATGATAATAATAACATAAAGAACATTAATTTTTTATATATTGCTCACATTTAATAAAAAATAAAGAATAGATTAAAAATGGAAATAAGTAATACGTAATGTAGGGATATATAAGGTAAAATTTTATCTAAAGTAACGTAATTGGATTATCGACGATTCTTTTATGTTTTTGTTGATTATACATTTCAGAACCCGCATTTCCTTCACTTTTACAATAATAATACGAAAGTTACGGGACTCTGTGGAGAAGTGTGGAATCTACTTTCGGAATCGCTGAACTTTACGTAAGATTGCGCATGTATCATCTCGCGAAAATAGATTACTGTGTTATGCAATCTTACGTCAATAAAATAAAATTAATGAACAATATAAACACGCTAGTATTAGTAACTATAATAGTGAAATTATAAAAAAGGCCAATCATTTTAAACGAGCAAAACTGGTATAAATATCTAATTTATTATTTAATATATACTAACATTAATCATCTAAAGTCGAACGTTTCGAATAACACACAGCCCTTCCTCAGAGATACATATACATGTATATCGTTATGAGAACGAGGAATAAGTTAATGTATATTGATAACATAATCGATTTTACCAATATATGTATATTTTATGTCATCGTTTGTGAAGGTATTGCGTTTTTTATACTTGTTTCTGCGTTAAGCGGATTTCGTGCGTTATATTATACATATGTATATTACTGACATTTAATCGTATACCTAATTTGGATTACTCTTAACTCGATATGTTTTAGTCATTAACAAAATTAAAAAATTAAAAGGAAATTATATACTGGTTATTAATTTGAGTCATATCGCTGAAGGAGGGTTCTGTGTTATCCGAAACGTGTGAGACTTTAGATAATTGATGTTAATATATATATTGAATAAATTAGATATTTACACCAGTTTTGCTCGTTTAAAATAATGGCCATTTTTTTATAATTTCACTGATAAAATAAATAGATATTTTATATTTTTAGACTTTTGCCAGTGAAAGCAAATGTAGATGGTTTGGGCATGCCAGAAAAAGACAGATCTTTTAAAAACGGATTATTAGGTATTATTTTTCGCAATGAAACTATGGCAATACCAAAATTAGAAACATTTATATCGCGACTAGCGGCTACCGAATTTTCAGTACCTTTTTGGATAAACAGGTTAGTTTAATTCATTAAATGTTTATTTGATTTAATATTTGTTTAAATCTGAGTGGAATAACTTACGTTATTAAGACAGATAATATTTATATCATAATTAACAAATAAATATTTCGTAGAATTCAATTATATATTCACCCCGAAGTGGTATATGATAATGAATGGATAATAAAAATTTTCTGTTGGGAAGTATGGTGCGTTATACTGATTATACATGTACTACTGAGTCTATGTACCTCTTTGACACAAAATATTCTGATACAGAATGAAAATAAACGTAAAAACGTGTCTTTCAGCGAACACTTATTTTATAACTTTGGAAACCTCTGCAATCAAGGTATGTATATTAACAAATAATTGATTCAAGCATGTTTGTTATTATTTACAAATAAAGTTATATACTATGGTTGCGTTCTGTTTAGACGCACTGTAAGCATTCACGCATATAAAGCTCTATTTAAGATCGGTCTGATTTGTGACGTCGAAACAATAATATATATCTATACTGGCAACGAACAAATATTCGTTTACTTTGAAATAAGCTTTTATTAGTGTTCATTTTGTTTACTTCAATGAAATAAACGTTTTATGAGTAAGGAAGTATGGTATTACGATTACGTATTGGTATTACCAACAAAAATGGTCATATGGTATTACGATTACACGACCTTAAAAAGGAGGAATTTAAATCTTCAAAGTGAACGTAAGAGAGAGAGAGAGAGAGAGAGAGAATTTATAAATGTTCAAATCGTGTAAGCATCTAAAACAAACGCATCTCGGAAGACAATAAATTTTATATCATAATGTTATTACAATAAAAAATTTAATATTTAATTTTAGAAATAATATAATTATAAAATCAGTTTTTCAATTCTCTTTCTTTATAATAACTATTTGAATATTTTAAAATTTATAAACAAGCATACGTTACGATAATATGCAAGATATATGAAGTTAATAAATTTATAAATATGTAATTATGTTTAAATCAATTAAAACATAATTTTATCATATTGATAATAATGAAAAATCATTAATTTGAATAATTGCAATAGGCTATATTCCTGAGTATCTCAATGGAAAATCGAGAATATTAGAAGTATCGTTGGGGTTATTTTGTTCTATAATATACATGTCATTTGGTGCTTTGTTATTTATATTTTTATCGAAAAGTGGTTTTGTACCACCATTTGATAAATTTGAATCTTTGGTGTATAATACTAAGTTCAGCGTTATAACTTTGAAAGATTCAATAGGAGAGACCTTGTTTATACTTGTAACTGTAACTTCGTTACAAGTAACGAGTTACTTCCATTCCCTGTATATATATACATATATAATAATTCATCTTTGTATAGAAAATGCATAAAAAATGAATTGATTAAAATATAATTTAAGTAGAAATTATAATTAAATTATTATACATATTATAATTTATGTAGAGATTCTTTATGCATTTGAGGTTTTTTGTACAACAAAACTTAAATATCAAAATGTTTAAATCTTAAATGTTATAGATACTTACAACAGATTCAATAGTAAAAGCAAAAAAATCAAATCGCTTAATTGTAGTATCAACAATTCAAGAAATGCATAAAAAGATATGCTCCATGCCAAAAAAGTATGCTATGTTTCAAACCGAAGAAACGCATAAAGTAACTGGAGAGATTAATTGTCATTTGATTAACATTGGAGAAGAATTTATTAGAACATGGGTAACTTCCGGCATCATAAGGAATTTTAAATACAAAAGAACCATCGATATTGGGTAAAAACACATCTGTATAAAATAATACGATTTTAGGAATAATTTTTTAACGAATAACGAGCGACGGCTGAAACTTGGAGGTTACTCATGTGTCATGTCCTTGACAATATATACCAAGGTCAAAATGGGGGGGGGGGGGTCCTCTGATCTGAAAATTTACCAAAAAAGTTGATTATTATAAACAAAGCATTATAATTTCCAAAATTTTTTTTTGGAACTACTAAAATATTTTATATTTATTTTTTATAAATAATTGAGATATACCATACATTTATCCAATGGCTAAATTAATTTGTATAACAAATATACTCTTAGACTATGATATATGTATAATTATATTTTATTTATTAACAAACAATTTTCATAAATAGGATACTTAAATTAATAGAAGTTGGACTATTAAGCGCATTGAAAAATCGTTGGATGGAAGATAAATTTAAACAGTATGAAGACGACCAAAAACCGAAACCAATTGAATTATATCAAGTTGCTTTAATAATTACGATGATGTGCTGTGGAATGGTTATGGCACTTGTTATTTTTATAATCGAAAAAATTGTATTTGCTTGTAAAGTAAAGCAATTTTGATTATTTTTACTTATATTATACTACGCATATATTCTACAAATTTATTTGCAAGTAGTAATTTAGTTAGTATTAGATAATTATTAAATTATTTTGTAATTGTAACACATAGTTTTAATTATAAAAATAATTTCTTTTAATAATTACACACAGAAAATTTGGGGAAAAAATGCACTCTTGTGAGAATAATTCACGTTTTGTTGGGACATAAATATAAACATATTAAATGCACTTTTCGGATTTATATATATACACATATTATATATTCATGATAATCTTTCTATATTTATAATATCTACAAGCTATTTTACAATATTTTGTGTAAAATCAATATGTAAAAAAAGTGATTGCAGCTTTATATACATATGTGTATATACACAGACAAAAATCACGATATATTTAAAATTGATTTTAATCGTTTCAATGTCCACATTAGTTCAGTAATATCAAGACATGCCATCAAAACATAAAGTAATCATGCGATGCCATTTCGCATTACAGCAATAATGATTGAAATTGATTAAAGTCACGGCTGAATTACATAAACGTTATGTGTATAAGATATCTGATGCAAGATGCTTTTTGCGATTTAATAATGCTAAAAGCGAAAATATGTTAAAGCTGCATACTTTTACAATAATTTTATTTTTCTTTATAAGTTTAAAATATGCTTATAGCTTAAAATATATAAAGTATTTGTTGAATTTTTGTCTGTACTTGATAAAATATAAAATAAATACATAGAAAATAATAATCTGTGGAAAGTAATAATCTATCTAAAATAAGATCTTATCTAAAGTAACATGATGATACACATTTTATCACTTAATTACAGAAATCAATCCGATCACGATAAGCTATTTCTGCCTTCAATATAAATTGTAAATAATATGTTACTGGAGATACGTAATACAAATTTTGAATCATATCACTCACTAAGTAATAATTCTGTAAATCTACGTGAGGCATTTAAATAGTACATTTGTATAAGTCGATTATTATTTCTAGTTACATTATAATTTTGTATTTGTTTAAGACAATGAACGGTGTGATTTGGAGTAAGACCCAAAAGACTTTCGTGCCAATTTCTAGCGTGCCGGTATATGCCGTGATGCAAAAAGAACGCTTCAGACAAAGTCGAGAACTTGAAGTCCACAATTTTCAATTACAAAACTTGACATTAGCATCTTTTCAGGTACGTTCTGAAAATATCTAATATGATTATTCTATCTAACAAGAAGACTTCTCTAAGTGTTTGCCCACAAATTTTTCGAACTAAGGGTGAGCGAACGAAAATTCCAACTGACTATAACTGAGCATTCGTGAGCAAACGATGAGCAAACGAATGCATGAAGAAAAAAATCGATTTTTTAATTCGATACCAAAACATAATTTTCGTATATCTTTTGAACTAAGGGTGAGCAAACGAAAATTCCAACTGAGCATTCGTGAGCAAACGATGAGCAAACGAATGCATGAAGAAAAAAATCGATTTTTTAATATTGGGGGGCCAGTTTATTTTTCACACGGGTCGCACATACGCGAAGTGTTTCAATTTATTTACGTATAAGCTAACTAAAAATTAATATTCTTTTTCTAAAATTGTTATTTTTATAGTTTATATATAATTAAATAAATTAAAACACTCCCGTATGTACTCTTTTTTCCGGGTATGTTAAGTTAGCACCCCAACTATAGTACTCAGGAGTTCTGATTAGAGTTCCCACTTCCTTTTGACGAGACGAAGAGTTCCTTATAGTTAATAACAAGAGTTCCGCTCAATAAACATTTTTTTTACATTTTTTAAAAATGAGGTGTTAACTTTTTATCGAATTTCGAGGTGGAATAGTTCTGAGCAGCTTAATAGCTTCAATTTGCGATTGCCTAGAGTTCCTGATATGTAAAAAAAATTTTCGAATAATAAAAAAAAATTAAAAATTTTTGAAAAATTAATTTTTAGATAGTTCTGATGATAATTCCTGCTTCTTTTTGACGATACGAAGAGTTTTTTATGATTTTTAATGATATATGCGCTTAATAATCATTTTTTAATAATTTTTTAAAAATGGGGTGCTAACTTTTTAACAAAATTTTTAGTAGAAATCTTTGAAAATTTTTCTGAGAGTACCGAGTAGTTCTGAGTTGCGTTTCTTATAGTACTTGACGAGTTCTATCGAAAACTGTAAGGTGGAAAAGCGATTGGACCAACCATAACACTAGCCCCCGCGCGTTACACAATGTACTAATATTAGAAAACATTAATAAAAAAGTTATAGTATCTTTATTTTTAACTAAAAATTCTGTCCGTTTCTCTCTCTCTCTCTCTCTCTTTCTCATTATAAATATATGCGCATTATAAATAAATAATAATGTTATAAAGAATATTTCTTTTTATATTCGAAAATAGGTATTATTTGTTAAATAACGATATAGTAAGAATTATAAATTAATAAATAATATAACTTCATTAATTCATTTTAGGATCAGTACTTGGTTCATTTTTACGACAATAATATGAAGATTACAGGATTCTGTGGGGATATATGGAATCTACTTTCTGAATCGCTGAACTTTACGTAAGACCGCATCACGTATATCACATCGCGAGAACAGAATGTTCTATTGTGCGATTAATATAATTAATAATAGAAAGCAACGGAAAAATATCTCATATATTTTTAGATTACAGTTAGTGAGAGCAAACTTAGATGGCCAGGGCGTATCACAAAAAGACGCCTTGTCTTTTAATAAAAACGGATTATTAAGTATTATTTTTCGCAATGAAGCCATTGCAATAGCAAAACTACAAAGCTTTTCACCGGAACTTACAGTTACCGAATTTTCAATACCTTTTTGGACAAATAGGTCTGTTTAATTTATTAAACTTCTTATTTATCTGATTTAATATTTATTTAAACTAAGTGTTGTGATAAATTAAGTTATATGATTGATAAGATTATTGTCATATTATTTAAAATAAATTTTGTAGAATTCAATTATATATTCATCCCGAAATGATATATGATAATATATGGATGGTAAAAATTTTCTCTTGGAAAATATGGTGCGTTATATTAAGTATGTGTCTACTACTGAGTCTATGCACCTTTTTAACACAAAGTATTCTTATACAAAATAAAGATAAACGTAAAAACGTATCTTTCAACGAACATTTATTTTATAGCTTTGGAAACTTGTGCAATCAAGGTATGTGCGAATAAATTAATAACTGATTAAAATGTTACTAATTTTTGTTAGAAATGGCTTTTTGCAGGGTCTACGATTAATAGAAGTCGTAGCGGTCGTAGGATCTTAAGTTGTAGAATATTTATAAATCATTGTCGATTATTATATTCATCTCATGTTCGACTATGATTGGTTAAATTTTCTGCGACTTAAAATCCTACGACCCCATGTTACACTGATTGTGAGATAAATCTGAATATCGCGTTAAAATAAAATATCAATTATTTGACATCATATATTTAAAAAATTGATTTTTAAAGTTAGAGAAGAATATAACTTGGAAATTAGTTCTTCAATACTTTTTATAGTTTACAATAACTTTTTAATTTTAAAATATATAAAAATATATAAATTACAATAATATTTAGATAATATAAAATAATATACATTTTAAAGATTATTAAAACATAATTATATTATATCGATAACAGTAAAAAGTTATAATTAAGTTAAAAGTCATTAATTTGAATAATTGTAATAGGCTATATTCCCCAGTATCTTGATGGAAAATCGAGAATGTTAGAAGTATCATTAGGATTGTTTTGTTCTGTAATATGTATGTCATTTGGTGCTGTATTATTTATACATCTATCTAAAAGTGTTTTTGTGCCACCATTTGATAGTTTCACTACCTTGGTGACTAATACTAAATACAACGTTATTGGTTTGAAAGGTTCAACTGCAGAAGCTATGTTTAAGGTACATTTACTGAAATGAAATCGTAATTTATTATTCCTTAAATAAAAAATATATAAAATTGTGTAAAAATTAAATAATGATGTTTAAAACATTGAAGAAGAAGTTATAATTTTTGTAAAGAGCATAATTTAAATAGAGATTTATATATATATATTTGTGGTTTCTTGCGTGTAAAACTTAAATACTTAAAAAATGGTTGATTAAATATGTCATAGATTAACGAGGATCCATTTTTACAAGCAAAAAAAACAGAACGTTTAATGTTAGCATCAACATTTGAGGATATGCATAAAATGGCATGTTTTTCCAAAAAAGAGAAATATGTCATATTTCAAACTGAAGCAATGTATAAAGTAATTGGGAATATTATGTGTCATTTGACTACCATTGGAGAACCTTACGCGAAAACATGGGTCACTTCCGGTATCGTGAAGAATTTTAAGTACAAAAGAAGTATCGATCTTGGGTAAACAATACATGTGTACAGAATAATATATTCTAAATGTAAAAATATTAATTTTTTGGAAATCGACAGTGTATTCTTATACAAATGTATTATACAAAATCATTAATCAATTTAATTTGTTTTAAACAAAATTTTAAATTAACTCTCTAAATTTTTTGAAGAGTGCAGTCTTAAAATTGAATCAATTTTGAAAAAGAATGATTCAGTCTTTAGTATTTAAGAATGAAATTTCACTACTTAGAGATTTTAAAAGTTTTAGAGTGTATATAAACAATATGTATATATAAAACTTCTATCAAATTTCGATTATATTTTATCGATAACATGGAATATCTTTATAATTAAAATAAAAACTATTTGAATAGAAAAAAATTTCTACGTATTTTTATTATTGCTCTACTATTGGAAATAAATTCCAATTTTTAAAAATTCCAAAAATGTTGATAGTTCTAAATTAATTTTCCAAAAAAAAAGAAAACACATGTCAAAAAATAACTTGCTTATTAATTAAATATTGAAAAGAGTCGATTATAGAATAAATGATATTACGATTTCCAAAATTTTTTCTAATAGAGCACTCAATACTCATTTTTTTAAACAATCTTTTATATTATATTTGCTCATCAATGATAGAATTTTGTAGCAGTAAGTTTAAATTTTGATAGTTTTATGTATTAACAAATAATTTTCATAAATAGGATACTTAAATTAATGGAAATTGGACTATTAAATGTATTAAAAAAACGTTGGTTGGAAAATAACTTTAAACATTATTACGCTGAAGACGACACACCGAAACCAATTGAATTACATCAAGTTTCTTTAATAATTGCGGTGATGTGCTGTGGGACGATTATAGCTCTCATTATTCTGATAATTGAAAAAATTATATTTGCTTATAAATTAAAGCAATTATAAATATTTTTTTATAATCTACCGCAAATATATTTTATGAGTTTACTTGCAAGTAGTAATTTAATTATAATAGTTAAAAGTTTATTTTAAATTTAATTATTAAATTAAATTTAATTAGTATTAGAAAATTGTTTAAAAAAAATTATTTTGTAATTATAATAGGTACATAATTGTAATTGTATTAACCATATTCTATTAATAATCAAACACAAAATTTTGTAAAAGCTTTTATGACAATATCAAACTAAATTTTGTTGGAATATAAATGCACTTTAAATGATTACATGAATTGCAATATATTTTGTATCCTAACATCATACAGTATAATATAAGCATAACTTAAAATAGTTTACATATCTATTGCAAATTCACGAAGGTTGTACGCTTGCTGCATTCTTTGGCGTGTCTTTTGTTAATGTAGCTTCTACAGGATGCGGTTCGGTTGGTTCAGGATCATGTTCCTCCTCTTTCGGTAGAACATATGTGCCTTCCGCTATATCTGTCGGAGTCATCCAAGATGGTATAATTTTACCATGAATTCGCCATACACCATATTCATTAGCTAAATGCTTTTCGAATACTATGTATTCTAATACGTCTTTCCTCAGAATTTCGCTTCCTTGTATAAGACGACCGAATCTATCATAAATTGCTAAAACCTATATACGGAAAAATGTTTATTAAAAAATTGTTTATATTATAAAAAAAATAAACAATTAAAGATGTTATTGAACCTGTTGCGTGTGAAACCGAACAGTAAGTTGTGCAAAAACGTTTTCTTTTGTTATTACATCTGTATTCCTTGCGTGGACGAGTCGAGCTGGTTCCAAAGATTCTAAGAATTTCCAGTGTATGGTTTTGTTCATTATATTGTGTGTTATTTTCTAAAATGCAAAGGAAAAATATTGTAATATATGTTATTATATAATAATAAATGTAACATTTTAAATTAACAAGAGAGAACACAAGATATATTTTTAACTTACAGGATATACCAATTCTGTAACATATTTTATTATTTCTTCTTCATTTTTGCTATAATTAAAAATTATTATATTTAGTAACATTACTATAAATAGGAAGAATGAATGCTCTATTCATTAATTGCTAATAATTCTTTTGATGTGTTCTTTTGATTTGGTTTTTTTTTTAATCATATAATACGTTTGTATACTTATATAATAAAAACATTATATATTTATAATTTTTTTTCTTACCTAGCTAAAGCTTCATGAGCTTTCTGATATATATCTAGGGCTTCTTCTAAAAATATTGATGTCTTAAAGGAATCATCAAATGATTTAATTTTTCTGATGGCTATTAAAGATTTGCCCTTTTTTTCAACAAATGTGAATTTTTGTTTTGCTCCCTATATATCAATAATAAAATAAATAATTAGAATAAACACATATTTCTTCTTTCATTTTGAACTTAAAAAAATATCATTGTATATTTTATACTTTCTATTTAAAAGTTACAATATACAAAGTAATAGCAAAGAATATGTACTTCTTTGGTAATGGCAGAATATTTTCCATCTCCTTCTGGAACAATATAAGATTCAAAAATTGCTGAAGTACTGTTAATAAATGCTGGTCTTTCTTTCCAAGGTTTCTGTGGTAGAAAACCATGTTCTTTCATACGCGATCGCATTTGCTCTTTGTTCATTTTAGTAGGATCGTCATTATCATCATCAAATTTAGGAAGTTCTATTTTAATGACTTTTTGTCTCCTTTCCTTCTTCCATTTTGGATTCCAATGCTTATTTATATGTGCTACTTGTATTGAATTATTAGGATAATTAACAGTAGCAACTAATATTGGTAGATTGTTCTGAAATAGATGCCCATTTGTTTAGAAACATTTTTGCATTTGGATAATTTTAAGGTATTTCTATTCATTTCTAATTATAAGCTAAATTGAACTTAGGTAAATTTAGTAAAACAATTTGAGATTGTTTTATAATTTGAAGGAAGATTGTGTCAATCTAAAAAATTCAGTGGAAATCAACAAATTTATGGTTAAAAAGAAGGATAAAATATGTTATATATTTAACTTAAAAAAATAGTTATATCAAGGACGTACCTGTAAAAATTTTCTGTAAATAAACACCGGGCTCACGTATCTTAATAACATTTTTCAGATATTTTAATGCTTGAGAACTGTCAAAAGAAAAAAACAATCATTCGAATTATTGTATATCTATAAATATTTTCATTTAATTTTGTAATTATGATTTATATCGCGTTTTATGCTGTGATTATGTCAAATCGTGTATAATCATTAGTAGTTATAGGTTATGTTTAAAGCGTGATACTTTCAATATCGATACTTTCGTTTCGATAATATCAACATATCGATACATATAAGAAGCCCTCATGACACGAGGTCTGTTTTCTGTGTGGCTGTGGCTGAATTTGGCTGAATTTATGTACACTTTTGGAACTTAAAGTGAAACAGGCATATGTTTTGTAAGGACACACTCAGTTAATTGATAATCGAGCCATTGTTTCTTACGGAATCCTTTCCTGTATGTAGTAATCCGCTATAGTTTGATATTTGTTGAAAGTGAGAAAGAGAGTTCTAGTGTAGTGACTGCACTGAAGTTCTACTGCAAGAAGAGAAAACAGACTAATGGATTCCATATATTCGGTACTGTTCGGTTGTGTACGTTAATGGCGTGAAGTAACATGTATATGTGAAGTCTGCGTTGGATATTCCTGCGGTTTTTATAGCACTATTATAAATGACGTAATTTTTAATAAAACAAGAAAAAGAAATTTGAACTATTTTAACGTGAGAATTATTTAAAGGATAAGAATTAAGGTGCCACAAATGTTGTACAGGACAAGATACTGCCTTTCAAGCAAATCCGTAATTTGTCGGGTAAAGATTCAATTAGGTATACAAAGTATAATATTGGAGATAATATGTTAACGGATTAATTTTTATATAATACAAATTCAAATAAGCGTACGCAAAGTTTGAAGAAATTATATTTGTAGCATTTAAAATGTCTGTATATTAGAACTTATTCTCTTTGTTGAGTTTAAAATTGAGTTCTTTTCTTAATTTAGCTCATTACTTAATGTAAATCTAATGTAACATCTAATTCAAATACTATTTAATACTCACATAAATTTGTCTTTTAGAGAACATTTATCACATAACTAGATCAGTCGCAATGCATCCTACAACTGACTCTGAAGTGCATACTGATGTAAATACTACTATGCATGGAATTAAGAGATCCATAGATGATGGTAGTGAAAATGAAGCCAAAGTGCAAAAGACAAAAGAGGAAACAGTACAAGTAACAACAGTAGAAATGACAGAAATGGAAACGGTACAAAGAATCAAGAGAAAAAATCATGCTGTATTACTAGGCTATGTTGGCAAAGACTATTACGGTATGCAAAGAAATCCTGGTATGAAAACTATTGAAGAAGATTTAATTATTGCCTTACTAAAGGCAAACTTGATAACTCAGGAACAATTTGAGAATATACGTGCAATTAATTTTCAAAGGGCTGCACGTACGGACAAAGGAGTATCAGCAATTAGACAAATTGTTTCGTTGAAACTACGTAAGATAAATTATTTTATATACTTTTTTTTTTAAAGAATTATTGTTTAAGAGCAATTTTGATTTATATTAATATATTATAGTACACTTGCATTAATTTTACAATGCTGTTTTTATTTAAGTTATCACTAGATGTATTCAACAAAAAAAATATCTTTGTAATTGTTGCAAGATTTTTTAATATGATTAATTATTTATACACTTAGATTTATTTTGTGGAACTAAGAGCAAGAACCAGGCTACGGTCCATTTGATGCTACGAACGCTTTGAAGCATTTTTTGATTGGTTAATTAATAAAATTTTTTCTTCTGATTAGGCAATCGAAAGTTTTGAAGCATTTGTAGTGTCAAGTAGACCGCACCCCCATACTAAAGAATTGAGCAACAGTTGCAAAGCTACTTTTTTTGCTAAACACAGTCAATATAATAACAGGCAAAATTTATAATTTAAAAATAATTAAAAAAATAAACTTTTTGTTTGAATTATGTTATATATGAATATATTATTAAATTATAAACATTAATTTTTCTTTACAGCGGAGAATAGTGATAGGACAGTAATAAATCAGTTCTTACCTGATGTAATCAGAGTATTTGGAATAAAGCGTGTGACAAAGGGTTTCAACAGCAAAAATCAATGTGATGCACGTACTTATAGATATATCATTCCTTCCTATGCATTTGCATTAGAAGATCAAAGTTTGCTAAAACTTGGAGAAGAAGTTAACGAAGATGAAAGAATCAAACAGTTATCAATTATTGATGGAAAGCCATACACTGATTATAAATTATCTCCAGAATCATTAGATAGATTAAATTCGATTTTGAAACTTTTTGAAGGTTCTCACAACTTTCATAACTTCACGTCAAAAGTGTAAGTCGATATCAATTCCAAAAAAACGTATTTATTTACTTAGGTATTTAAAATAGAAGCAAATTTTGTTTAATTCAGGAAACCATTAGATCCACGTGCGCGACGTTATATAATTAGTTTCTGTTGTACGGAAACATTTGTTTTAAATGGTATAGAATTAGCGGTATTGGAAATTAAAGGACAAAGCTTCATGTTGCATCAAATTCGAAAAATGGTTGCAATTGTAGTTGCGATTGCGAGGAACATGATATCTAAAGAGACAATCGATGAAGCGTTCAAGACAATGGACAAGATGGACTTACCACTTGCACCTAGTTTAGGATTGTGTCTATGTCATGTAAGAGAAAATTTGATAGCACATATTCTGCTGATATGTGAAATTATTTAATATTTATTATATTAAAATATCTAAAAAATTCGATAATTTAATAACTTATTATGATCTATTGTTAAATATTAATATTAAGTTTTCTAAAGACAAATTATTCAAAGACTAAATGTATTAACAGGTGCATTATGATAATTATAGTAAAAGATATGGCACAGACGGTCTCCATGAAACGTTAGATTGGAAGGAGTGTGAAGAAGAGGTAGAAAAGTTTCAGAAGACATATATTTTGCAACACATGATTAACACCGAAATTTCAGAACAAACGTATCCTATTTTTAAACACTATATTATATATAAATTTTTCTTTCTATTTAGATATATACCTTAACGAATATTATATAGAACCTTGAAATGGCTGATAGGCCTTCCTTTTTATTCTTTTAGTAATAAAGATGTGCTACCTGTGGAGAATGAAGAAAAACAAGAAGCCATGCATAATGTTTCGGTGTAAAATATATACTTCCATCTCTGTATCAAATGCACTAAGAAACATTAAAGAAAGTTTTTAAATTATTATTAAAGTTTCCTATTTGCAAGATTAATTATAAGTAACTAGTTATAGTTATAAAGTAATTCCCTCTTGTAAAACCAGTAGCGATAATGTCAGAATCCTAATCAAAACATTCTAGTAAAAATGTATATTATTTGTATCTTGCGGTTCTTTGAACTGGATTGAAAGCATATGTGCACATATGTACGTCATCATTCTGTCTCGATTTGTTTGTAGTTTAGATTAATCTGCAGCATATAAATCTCAGCATGTACTTTCCCTGGTATGTACTTCCCACCACTCGCGCCAAGATGACGCTTTGCTTGCGTTGGGTAATTCCAGTCTTGTAGCACGCATTGTAGATGATCGCAGTGAGTGACCGAACGCCGGGATATAAAGAGACGCAGACTGCAATTATTAACATTTTGCACAGTATACTTCACCATGCGGATTATTCAATGGATATTCAGATTATTAATAGTTTATGGTAAGAAAGAATATGACACCAAACTTATGTGTTTTTGTGATATAAATAAGAACTACATCACAGTATTGATAAAACTTATTGTAATTGCAAAGTTGCAACTTAAAAAAATTTTTCTGTTATAACCTTTTCTTAAAGATTTTTTATTTTTCAATTGGATATAGTGTAACAGAATGTTGAAGATAGAACATATTTTATTATATTTTTGAATCTATTATTAATGAAATATATATAGCATTGATAAATATTCATAAAAATATTTATAATTGCAACTGTTTTCATTGATGCTATTACTGCATTTTGACATAATATTTGTTTTAATTTATTTTGAATCCAGATATTTTTACATATTTTACAGTACCAAAATAACATTAAATATAACATACGTTTTAGAAAAAAATATCAAATATATTTCGAAATTTTAATTTATTTAACTTACAAAATTTTATTTAGTTTATTTTTTATTTAGTTATATTTTAATTTTAATTAAATGATCAATCAATTAATAATTTGTAAATAATAATTGATAAAAAATATTTTATAAAGCTTATTTTATTTATTTATATTTGTTACAAGAAATTTCGTATTATATACTAATTGGTGTTTCGTAGTAATTTTTCGTAGTTAAAAAAATTAAAACATTCGCATATTCCAAGAGATTTCTGAAGTAATCTTAACCAGTTTCAGAAACCAGTTTAGTGACCTTGAACCTCAGTGTAGAAGAATCTATCTTGCATACATGTTTACTTACATTGGTAGATAATAAGCGAAGATGATACACGAATATATAACACATCTCTCCCACATTTATTAAAGTTTATTAAAATTTTTCTGTGTTAACTGATATGATCAATGATTTGGTTTCCTCATTACAAAAAATAAGGACATTAATCAGGATTCTACATATATGATTGAAAAACATCTTAAATATATAATTAAAATAATTTAACAAATAATTTCAATTTATTAAAAAATTCAAAATCGTTTGCTGAATAAGGACGATTTTATCTTGTCCGGAATGTCCATTACATCTCATCCATCTTTAAAATAACGTTTTTTAATATATAACAGCGTTGCGATTTAAAATATTATTAATATTGTTAAACATCTGAGGAGAGCTGAATCACACAGTCGAAACATGTAATGTAATTTATGCGTAGTTAGCTTTTTAGTCAGATGTAAATCAAGTTTTTCACCATTTTTTTAAATTTTTTAATAAATTATTTGTACTAATTTGACTCTTATCAATCCTTGTATTACACAATTGCCATTTTTATATTAAGAGTTCTGTTATTGAATTATTAATTTCAATTTACGTGTACCATTGTTCAACACAAAATAACAGGATAGATTATAAAAATAAGCAAAACTATTTTTTGGATTTTTCAGTGTGCATTGATTCTGGATATGCACAAACTTATGGTTGTGGGTAAGTATTTACGTATTAAAATAATGCAATGCTTAAGCAAATAAATATCAGCTAATATATTTGTTCGAACAGATTAGAGAGATTTCGATGTTCCAATGGAGAGTGTATAGCTGGCGAATTATTATGTGATGGCACACCAAACTGTAGGGATTCGTCTGATGAGACAGAAGTCGAGTGTACAAAGCCAGAGATTCTATGTCCTAGGTATGCTTTTCGTTGCAATTACGGTGCCTGTGTAAATGGAGATTCCGTATGTAATGGTGTCCAAGATTGCATTGACAACAGCGACGAAACGCAGTGCACAAAAAATACAACAAACAATCAAACAAGACCTACAAGTAGACCTACAAGTAGACCTACAAGTAGACCTACAAGTAGGCCTACAAATAGACCTATAAATAGATGTACTACAAATCAAGTTCCATGCGATAACGGCGAGTGTATTCATAAAGACAATATGTGTAATGGAGTTCGAGATTGTGCAGATGGTTCCGACGAAACGTCTGAAAAATGCAGATTAGTATAGTGAGAGTCTTTTATAAATGTTGAAAATGTTAAAAACAATCATGAGAAACAAACGTTTCATAACTATTAATTTGTTTACAGCTGTCCTCCGACAGCTTTCCGTTGTACTTATGGAGCCTGTATTAATGGTGATTTACGATGTAATGGAGTAGTTGAATGCGTCGATGGATCAGACGAAGATTCAAGATGTAGTGAAACTGAATGGCCGTCACCTTTACCGACGCTACGACCAACAACGGAAACAACACGATGGCCGACTCCAACACCAACACCAACACGTGGCACAAATACTTGCAGAGCACCTCCACAACCGCAGAACGGTCGTTGGAAATTACATCGATCGCAATGTTCAGGTGGACAGGATTGTAACGTTCCAGAGGGAACAGTACTGGGATTAGGATCTTATCTCATCTATTCTTGCGATACGGGATATAAGTTAAGAGGTCCGTCTGATGTGAGCTGCAGCTTCGAAGGAAAATGGCTTAATATACCAGTTTGCACAGGTTTAAAACAAATTATATATTTTTAAAATATTTAATTATTCATGAAAAGATATATATAGATTTCTAAATACCGAATTATTAATTAATTATTCAAAATCTTTGATAGAAATACGCTGTAAAGCTTTGACTACAGCATCAATCGAAGCTAGATGTACATACAATGCTGAATGGATATCTTGTGGATCTCCAGTTCCACCAAGAACAACAGCGATATTGGAATGTCAAAATAGTTATCAACCTGAAAGTAATCTACTATCCGGACAAAGAAAGAATGTGAAATGTAATGTAAATGGTCATTGGGAACCAGAACCTATGCGATGCATTCCAGGTCCGCTCATGATAAATATTTACATTAATAACACTAAACTTACATTTCACACCACTTTTGATAGAAACGCTACGTTTATTGAAGTTTTGGATGACAGAGTCGTTATATATACGAGTGCCAACAATTCAAATTATCCAAATATAGATATTAGAGTATCAAAATCAAATAATAATATAGCAACAGATGAACCATGGGCATGGTCTTAAAACTATGAAAGAATGATATTACATTATAAATACTATAATTTCGAATATTTTTACAGTTGGCACAGTAATCATACATATCATTATTCCAATTGAGAGATAATTCACATACCTGTGTATATAGGTCCCACTTAATTCAAGTATCTGAAATATTTCTCTTGTTTTTTATGATAGGAAAAATGTTTTAGATGAAAATGTGGAACGGTTTTGAGGGAGACATATTTTGGTTATTGTTTTTCTTCTAATGGAGGTGTGAAAAAGATATGAAAGTTTTTAAATGAAATTGTATACATTTTTTTATATAATACAATTCCTCTAATTATTTTGCATATGAAAGTATTAAGCTACAATTTAAAAAAAAACTAGTTTACGAATTATTTAATTTTTATGTCAATATATGCCAGAATAAAGTATAAAATATCTCGTAAACTTATTGGTTTTTTTTTTATATCTATCTTAATACTTTTGTATGCAGAATAATTAGATCATATTGTGTAAAAAAAATTATACAATTTCATTTAAAAAATAGAAGTGATCTTTTTGGTACCTCCTTCTAGAAAAAAATATGGGGACCAAAATGCGTCCCCTTTGAAACTGTTTCACTTTCACTTGAAACATTTTTTTCTATCATAAGAACCAAGTCAGATATTTCAGATACTCGAATTAGGTGGAACATTCTGTATGTATTACAGTTTCTTTATAATTTGAAATTGTTTCCTAGTAAACCAAAGCTTAAATGAAAGTATTAGAATCCAATTTTTAATTACTATACAAATATTATGTACAAATTTATATACTATTAAGTTAAGTGTACATATATATATATCGAAAATATTTAATAAACTTTTTCGTGACTTTTTGATATATTTCAATCTCTCTCCCATCCCATTAATCATAAAATTATCGCAATGACGCGCAGTGGAGTTACAGTAATTGTGAATTATCTCCTTTTGTATAATCACACGTATCTAATACGTTCTCTTGTATTATTACGCCGTGATGAAATACGCCGTTTCTCCAATCGAAATCTTTATTGTAGTATGCGGTACTCTTCCTCCCAACATTAAACCGACCGTTGTAGGCGGTAGACAGCCGAATATCACAGAATTTCCGTGGCATGCTACGATGTATCGCGATGCACCAGGCGGGTCGAAGAAATTTTTCTGTGGAGCGTCTATTATTCAAGAGAATCTCTTGATAACGGCTGCTCATTGTGTATATGATGAGAGGAATACGCAACTGATCAATGCCAGATCAATTTATATATTAACGGGAAATATCTTTCGTGATTACGATTATGATTTTCATGATCCAATCCTCGTTAAAAAGAATCAGGTTTGGAAGTGTATATAATAAAATAATAAATTAATCTAAAAGGTACATTTTATCGATCATAAGTGTTTACACATGCCTTCTTACAGGTGGAACGTATTTACATCGTACGTAATTATCTAGGACTTACAGGAAATTACGACTCGGATATCGCAATATTAGAACTCGTTAGTCCATTTGTATTATCAACTTGGTTGGTTCCTGTATGCATAGATATTTTAAGCAGTACAAGTGTATTGGAAGCAGGTTCTCTTGGAAAGGTAGCAGGATTTGGTAGAACCGCATTCGGTGAATCTAGCGCAGTTTTACAAGCTCTAACAGTACCTGTAATTCCACCCAGTCAATGCAGATCCGCTAGCCAAAATGCTAATACAGAACGATTTATCACCAATGATAAGTTTTGCGCAGGTTATACAAATGGTTAGTAAAAGATCCATTAAATATAACATTAATGAGCACGACACTATATTTTGTACTAAATTTATCAGAAAAATATTTGCAAAAAATATTTGTAAAAACTCATCTTTCTCTCTCTTATTCTAAATTATAGAAATTATATAAAAAAATAATAAGAGAGGAAAGGACACAAATTTAAGAATTGTTTTTAAATTTAAGATCGTTTTATACAAAGATGCGAAGAGTAGAAAGATAACTTACAGAAGCATTGTATGTTTCAGGTTCTTCTATCTGCGATGGTGACAGTGGCGGCGGATTAGTCTTTAAAACTAATAGTTTGTGGTATCTTCGAGGCATTGTTAGTGTTTCCCTCGGCACGATACAAAAGGATGGAAATTGGTTTTGCGACAATAACTTGTATTCCTTATATACAGAAATATCTAGGCATATTTCATGGATACAAGATGTAATTACAAAAATAGAACAAAATCAGACGGATATATTATGCTCAAATGAATCTCATACAAGATGTTCCTAAATTTATTGATGGTATAATTAATTGTTATACGCAATTATCGGAAAAAGCACTTGTCTTATGCTATGTAAGTTTAAACTATTGATAAATCATCTACATTATTTGTCAAATGCGTAATTACATGAAAAGAGTTGCAACTCTGTTGAGTGGAATAATTAAAGATTTATTAAATAAGTTTTTATATTTATGTGATAAATGAGATTAATTTTACAACTCTATGCGCTTACTAAATTTTATGTTTAAAATATTCTTACTTTTACAACATAAATATAGGATAATGATATAAAAAATGGATAGGCAAAATAGAATTTTAATTCGTCGAACTTTTTTAATTGTTATATACAAGATGTTTGGAATTTAAATGTCAAAACTTCAGGAGTGTGTAGGGAATCGATAGACTAACAAAAAAAAAGTCCTGTAGAAAGATTTTCATTTTTGCTTCGTTTTGAAGAAAATCGCAAAAAAAGCAAAATATAATTATTTTGTTCTTGGACATGAGTAATATCTTGGTCACTCCGATCACCTAGATTTGACACTACTGAACTCCTTTGTTCGTGTATATGTGGGGGGGAGTCCTAAGCAAGAAGTTTATTGTTAATTAACTCAAAAGAATAATTGCGAAATTGCATCAAAGCTGCATACATCAAATATCGTCAAAAATGTTTGGCTGCAAGTGCTGCAATACGAATTGTTCGTACTAGATGCAATGCTTGTGTTGCTGTAAGAGGTACACATTTTGAACAATATCTACATTAAACATAAATACAATGTGAATAAATAATAAAAAAGTATAAAGATGAAACTACATTGTCTTTTTCTGCAATTTTTTTCAAAACAAAGTGAGTATATCCCTACAGGACTTTTTTCTTAGTTTATCGATTCCTTACACGCTCCTGAAGTTTTGACATTTAAATTCCAAACATTCTGTATATCTATTTTAATTTTATATATATCAAATTATACAAAACAAGTGTAATAAAAAATTTTTAAATATTTTTTTACATAATGTACAATAAATATATTTTCTATTACATGACCTATAGTAAAATATTCTTAAAAAATGAGGCAAGTGATCCTATGAAATTATTATTAATATCATATTATAGATTGACTATTGCAACTCACAAACATTCAGGTTTCTTCAATGCCTTTTCTTTATTGGATGGCACAGATGGCAGAGCAGTTACATCTTTACTGGGTGAAACTAAATCTGTATATTATATATTTCATTATTTTATATAAAATATATCATATTATATAAAATATACATCATATAATTTCCATAATATTTACCTTCCATGCGTAAGTCTTGCAAACGTTGCTTCAATTTTTCAAGATCTGGATTTGAATCAGGAATCACAGTGAAATCATCTGCATTATCTTCATCTAACAATTCTGCCAATTCCCTTTCCAATTCGGTATCAGAGTCTGTATTGTTTAGCGTCTCAGATAAAACTGAATTTATATCTTTGTTCTCGTCTAAGACCTAGTTATTGAATAATTGATATTAGTACATCTCGGTTTGTATTAGATAATCACGAGTAATACCTATATAACACATACAACCGCTTACCTCATTAATATCATCCATAACATCTCTGACACCAAATTCTGTTAAACCATTTTGTCCAATTTTCTTCAGTATATCGGACCCAGTTTTGTAAGCAGACAATACAGCAGAGTTAGAATGAGCATCCTTGATATTGTTAATAAGAACGCGTAGATTTGCAAGAGTTTGCGCACGCTTTTCTATGGTCTTTTCCAATTCCATTTTTCTTCTTAATTCTGCCTTTGCCATCTGACGCAATTCTTTTCCCAAATACAACTTTGCTTCATTAATAATATTGAGCTTTTCTTGTTCTAAAAGCTCTATTTCTTTCATTAGTTCATTTTCTTGTTGTGTCAGTTTATACATGCCTTCTTCTACTTCTGTAATTTCATTTGCTATTTGCACACAGATTTTAACCAGTAATTCACTATTTGGATTGGAACTCTTTTTAAAAACTACTTTTTTCCTTTGCTTTAACCATTCTAACGTTAATTTCACTGCATTTTCTGAAATCTGTTTTTTTGTATTGCTTTTGCAATACTCTATTATCTCCGATATTGGGAACAAGACCTTATCTTTTTTAACTTCAACGATAGAGAGAATAACATCACCTAATTCTCGCACAATCCGCAAATGTATATAATTAACTTCTACACTATTTGTTTTCCCTCCTATAATATAATTCTTTACTTTGGAAAACGACCAGCTAATTGGCTTTTTTACAAATATGTCGATTGACCATGCTGTCCATGTTTCACACGGTTCTTTAAAAAAATCAGTCTCTTGAATTATCTCGTTATTTCTAAAACAAATTTACAAAATATACATATTAAAAATAAAAAACAATATACAATATTAAAGAATTAGAGTTTAAATTATATACCCTATTTTTTATTATAAACAATCCCTTTAGTATAATAATTGATTGACTAATAAAAACATTTGAAAAAATTATATACTTATGTATGCTTATCTCTCTCTCTCTTTCTCTCTCTCTCATATATTTAATACATAACATTTATGTTAAATATATTTAATCTATATTTAACAGTTACAACAATACCTTAGAAGCTCCTCAATTACGGTAACTAGACATAGTGGTGTGCATCCTTTTCTTTTGAAGGCTTCGTTCAAATCAATGATAGAAAAGCTACACTGCATGGTATGTTTCAGGTATTCATATATTAGATTGTTCCAGAACTTGTATTTAGAAATCCAATCTTGCGGGTTTGCAGATTTACTGCGAAACGGCGAGAACAACGCGCTCATTCTCTCTTCTTGATTCCAACATTCTGGCAATTTTTCTGCTGGTATTGGCGAATTACCACTGGTGTTTCCACCGATCATTTTACTATCAATAACAACGTCGTTCACAAGATCAATTTAATAAAATTTTGCAAATTGCTCAAAGAACACATATATAATTTGTTTTCAGTTCCTGCACTAGACTAGAACCTCTGCTAGAACCGTCTCTCGCTTTTGACAAATATCGAACATACACTTTTCCACTTTAAGTTCCAAAAGTGTACACTAGTTAATCACAGAAAACAGACAACAGACCTATAAATTAATTTAGGTTATAAAATTAAAATATTGCTTAATCATAGCAAATACGTTCTATTTTCGCATACATGTATCTTCTGTCGATGTTCCTCTCATTCCTTTATCAAGCTCGTTCTGACTGAGAAGTGTTTGTACTATAAATAGAAAAGTATTACACGATTATAAATAAAAGAAACAGAGATATACTTTTAAAATGTTATATAATAACAATGTGTGTGTCTTACAATCTTATGACTTCTAAACTGATGACTTTGCTAAATAATTGCTTCTCAATGTACATACAAATCTGAAGACTTATTAAAATACTATTTTCTTATTCACAATCTTTATTTTTTCATCTTCGCTCTCTTCCAATGTTTATTTATTTGAAACTGTTGTCATCATGGTCAATCATGGTTGTCATCAACTACTCGAAACAGTTCAATATGTTATTGTTTATTACGTTTTACAGAAGATCGAATTTGTGTAAAATGACGACGTATATTCTGCGTGAATCAAGATGGAATTATAGGTCACGTTCAGCAGACTCAACTGTTGTGGAGCGGATTCGTGAGCGCTCGCTGCTTGGTGTATTCTTTTAGATTATCCAACAGTTGAGTCTGCTGAACGTGATCATTGGCTGATGGTGACAGCAAAACAGAAATATGGACTCTGTTGTGTACATTAATTTACACGGCATTAGGACAAAAAGATGTCATATAAATGCTAGATAAATCCGATTTTAAAACAGCCAGTTGTAAAAAAAACTGAAATTACTGAAAAACTGAACTAGAATTTATAGTATACATGTAATCCACATGAATTAAATCACTGTATTACCGATTACGAGTAAAAACGCATTTTACGCGTCTCGTTTGTCACTATTACAAGAGATGGCATGATGGAGATTTTTACGTTGTTTACGTTGTCAAGTGTCCGCCGAAGGATTTAATTTGAATTCAATCATATCTGATACGAAAAAGGATGGGTGTCAAAGATCTGTGGAATGTTTTGTCGCCTTTATGTGAGAAAAAACCACTGTATGAGCTACAGGGAAAGACCATCGCGATTGATTTAAGTGGATGGATCGTGGACAGCCAAATGATTGTTGACAATGTGGTACAACCGAGGATGTATCTTAGGTAAACCTGCCTTTGATTCGACTTATTTTTGTTTGTTGAAATATATTTAATCACACACACAAATGACATCAGAGTTAAACATATAATGGATTAATACTAGATAATGTATTAACGCATAATATACATTTTTAAAATTTATGTATAATAAATTTATATTTAACAATATAATGTGTATTATTTTGTTGATAAATTTGGTGAAAGTGGCCCGTATGTGATTTGAATTGATTATTGCAGGAACTTATATTTCCGTACAGCATTTCTTCTCACATACGGGATATCTCCAGTATTTGTATTAGAAGGAAAGCCACCTATCCTAAAACATAAAACTATTGCACGAAGGAACGATATTCGTAGTGGATTTCAAGAGAGAAAAACTACTAAGAGAGGAGGAAGAACACAATTTAATCGAGTTCTAAATGAGTGTAAAGAATTGTTAAGATACATGGGTGTTACTTGTATACAGAGCTGTGGTGAAGCAGAAGCCATGTGTGCTTATTTAAATGAGGATGGAGTATGTTCATGTACCTAATTTTTTTTTATAAATTGTTCGTTGTTTTAAAGGAGAAATGTACTTTCAGCTTGTAGATGGTTGTATAAGTCAAGACAGTGACTGTTTCTTATATGGTGCAAAAATAGTATACAGAAACTTTTGTATGAGTACTCAAGGAAATTGTGGAGCTACAGGTGGCTCTGTGGATGTTTATAGTATGGAAAAAATAGAGAAGACGTTAAATATAGGACGAAATAAAATGATAGCATTAGCCTTGCT
Organism: Cyphomyrmex costatus; assembly: GCF_001594065.2. Classification (NCBI taxonomy): domain Eukaryota; kingdom Metazoa; phylum Arthropoda; class Insecta; order Hymenoptera; family Formicidae; genus Cyphomyrmex; species Cyphomyrmex costatus. The sequence continues at coordinate 1,145,114 of NW_017278207.1, read as the reverse complement.
GTGTGGTTGTGATTATGATGAGGGAGTGAGTGGTGTTGGAAAGGAGGCTGTTTTAAAATTTTTCAAGACTGTGAGAGAGAAAGATATTTTACAAAGGTTTGAGTATACTACATGTTTATCAAACTTATTAAATTTTATAAATGAAATGTACAATTGAATTTTTTTCTTTTTTCTGTTTCTTTAGAATTCAAGATTGGAGAACTGACACAAGTTTGAACAAAGCTGAATTTGATTTGTTAAATCCAAGTTTATGTACATCGTGTGGTCATTCAGGAAAACTACAAAAGCATACAAAATCAGGTTGTGCTGATTGTGGAACTATTAGGAAGTGTAATGATGATTTTAGGTAAAAATTATTCTATTCTTATTACATATATTTCTTTGAAAATAATAATTTATTATTTTTTATATGAGATTATATTTTTTACAGGGAAAAAAGAACATTGATATTAAATGAAATATCGTTAAGAAAGAAAGCGCTTTATGATGAAAATTTTCCAAATCAGGAATTAATAGATGAATTTCTTGTCAGGAAGGATTCAATTCCCAATAAATTAGATATAAAATGGGAACAACCTCAAGTCAATCAATTTATTGTAAGTTTATCATTATGTACATTATAACATGTTAAATAATCTGTCTATATTTTTTTCATCAGGACTTTATGAAGAAATATGTATGTTGGGAACCACAATATGCGTTCGAAAAAATATTTACATTAATTACTAGATGGCAACTTTTACATTTACCAAATTTTAGCTTGGATGAACGTTTGTCTATAACAGATTTATTTATTCCTGATAGTATAAAAAAGATACGTAATATTAAATCTATAGCCAGTTATGAAATTATATGGAAAAAAGAGCATGCTGTAATAAAAATGCTAAAAGAATATAAAGAACAAATAAATGAAAATAGCGATGAGAATAATGATGATGTAGATAATAATTTACTAACAAGTATTGAGCCACAAGACTTGGTTTTAAAATGTTATCCAAAATTAGTTGAAGCATATGAAAATATCAGGAATGTAAAAACGAAAAAAAGAACAGCAAATTCTCGGAGAAAAAAAGCTACAACAAATATAGAAGACAATGATACCGGAATAAAAGATACTACAAAATCAAAGCAACAGAAAGTAAAAAAAAAGCAAGAAAAAGATAATAGGAATATCGACGAATTTATAACTAAAAACGATGTAATATTCTTAGAAGACTCCTTTGAGCAAATGATAATTTCACCAAAAAGATCAAAGAAGGAAGAAAATATTAGAGATAGAGTGCATGCGTTACAAATTAGGGACGTATCTGAAGATGTTGCGATTATGAATGTAAAACAAAAGAAACGTGGACCACAATTTCAAAGAGTATTGGAAATGGAAAAGAGTTCAAAGTTAAATAACACGTTTGACCGAATATTCAGTGAACTCTCTCCTAATGATTTTACAAGCGAAAATGAAGATAATGATTTAGATATAACAAATGTAATAGAAAATATATGTAGAAAACAAACCTTTCAATTTAGTAAAATAGACTGTCAGTCTATAGAATCTACTAGCCAATCTGCAGAAAACATAGAAGAATGTATAATAATTGACAAACCTGCGACGTGTACTAGAGAAAATTATGTTTATGCAGAAGATGAAAAACAAAAATCGGATAACTCTGATGATGAATTTGGCTGTATTAATGAATCATATATTCCTATTAGCCAAAGAATACAGAGGGAAAATCGAAAGATTTTGTCTACGTGCAATTATATAACAAAAAAATCTGACTTAGATTTTGAAAATATTATGGATCAAACTGATAATGAAAGTATACATTTAGATATATAATATCATATAAAGCACTTAATTTTTAATTAATAACATGCTGCAATAAAAAATTTTAAATATACAAGAATAATTTATTTTGTATTACATATATCTAACATCTGTTAAATGGTTTCTGAAATATAATATATATACTTTGCTCAATATGCTTTAACATCCCAAATTTTTCACAATTTGATATTTAAATTAAATTTTATCTTGGATTAGATAATAACATAATGTGTTAATAACATTTTTTATTATGTAAATTATATATATACATACAGTAGATACAGTTTTTTTTTTATATCTTATAGTTTAGAATATATAAAATTATATAGTAATCTATATTCGTATGAGAGCTAAGCAACCATGTTTATCTTTGACTATAAAATTTTCAGTAGCTAATATCTTCTTATATTTTACAAAAGTTTAAACATTAATTAAGAAGAAGCATGTAAGTTAATTTTCTAATTATTTTTATGTATTTTTTTATGAATATCTACTGATATCTACGCGCGTAATAATATTTTATATATTTATATAATATTTTTAATGCGTATTGTGTATGAGTGATTATTATAAGATGTATAGAAAGTTTACTGTACACGTAAGAGACTATGATCGCATGGAATTTACTTAACAAAACTGTCACACGATTGCAGTACCGATGCGATCAATATGGCGGATATATCATTAGATGCCTCATAGGTGTCAGTATTAGACGCAATATATTACTGCAGTTTATCTCAATGTTAATAATTTGTTCGGCTGTGTTCGATCAAATAAAAAGTGTGTGAGAGAGAAAGAGAGAGAGATGAATGTTTTACTCATTAAAAAAATTCTCACTTATACGATATTTGAAATATTTTAACTTGTATACATAAATATACTGATTATATGTATGTAAAGATTACATTGAAAATATGATATATCAATAAACATATATGTAACACAAAGGATATAATCTACTTTTGTATTTTACTTTAATTGATTTGCGACTAATAATTTTGTATGATTATGTTTAAACAAATTGTGTAAAAATGTGAACGCCGTTTGTATACATACTGCAAACAATATCACATAATGAAATAATTCTTTTATACGTAATATTTTGTGTTCAGTACATATTTGTACTTGAAAACTATACCGAAATTTGTATTTATAGTTTCTCTTAATGTAAAAAAAGAATATTAATTTGATTAAAAAATTGATTTATATATGTGTATGTGATATTTAAAAAATATTATTAAACTTTTAATATACTTTCATTTTATTTCTACATAGATATATTTGTGGACCAATAGCTCTGAAGTGCTTGAAATTGCCTTTCCTAAGTCAGCACCAATAAGCGGCTGGCCGCATCTTAATTTAGCATTGAAAGGGTCAAGCAAATGGATTTAGAATCTCGACAAAATGCTTGCATTTGCATAAACTGAGAGGGTGGTGAAGGTGAACTTAAGCTTTGATCGGTACTACTTGTTGGCATATACATATTTACTGTCAAACGGTAATTTGATCTGAAGAATTACGAACGATAACATAATAATTTTCCGATATCAGATTTTTTATCTTCGCGTCGCAAAACTTTATTAAGTATGGACGCGATAACGACCATTTGAAAATAACGAAATGACGAAGAAAGAACATACTAAAGCGGTGGATAATTTGAGAGAGTTTGAAATACGATTCCAAGACGTTTATAAGATTACTGAGAGATGAACTTTGATACAATTTATTTATAAAGAAGTATGGAACATCCAATGTGGTAATCGGATTTTACGAAGTCTTTAAGTAGACTGGTATTGATTTCTGATTTTCTGACGAAGTGTGCTATATCCAACTCCGATCATCGTTTAAAATATATTTACAATCTTTCTTTCTCTCTTTTCACACACACTGAGGCTAAGATAATATTATATTTTGTCTTATCATTTGTAATTTATATAGCATTATTAGTAATATTATTAGTAGTATTATGATTGCATAATTGTAGAATTTAGTTTAGAAAGTGCAAAAAAATATATAAGTATATAATATAGCTAAAGATTCTTATAGATTAAAAATAAAGAGAGCTTTTTTGTTTTTTCAAAAATATAGTAGTTTTGCATTAAAAAATATTGTTAAAATTAATATATTTCTCTTTTTTATTCTATTCGTAAATCACAGAGTAATCACTTTTATATTTAATCTTATTTTTAGTAGTTTATACTTCGAGGACTTTATGTAGTATTTGATTGCATTGATCAATATTCGAATTATTACTTCAATTCAAACGTAGTTAAACTAGGGTAGGTAATACGATATCGTCTGAATAGCAGACAAAAGATAGTATAATTATCACAAAGGAGACACAAAATTAATACAATTGCGGTTGACAATTGAATACGCAGTATGTGAAAGTAAGTTTCTGAAGTGTCTCGCACTTAATTGAACAATCAGCTCCAAGCAAATGACCCGCATTTCATATTTAAATTTTGACGTTTAACTAAAAGATAGCATAATGTAATTAATTTTATTTTTTATAAATATAATAAAAAAGATATTATTATAGTAATAAAAAATTATCTTAGTATTTTAACTTTTTATGAATAATATTGTACGTATATAATTTATTTTATTTAAATCATTTTATTTAAAAACTTAAGATAAGTCAAATTCAATATAGTCTGTGACTGTATAATTATAATGATTCTAATTATTGTAATTAAACAATTATTTTATGTGGTAATTATTATGGTACTTACATATTATATTTTTACTTTAAGTGTGTCATAATTAAAAAATTAAATTTCTCACAAAAGGAAAAAAATTATTTTTCAATTTAACAAAAAATGATTAACTAATCATATAATATCAATAGGGGGGGGGGGGAGAGAGAGAGAGAGAGAGAGAGAGAGAGAATATTTTTAATATATTTACTTATCAATTTTCTTATTTCCATTTCATAACTTTTAAAAAAATCTACTTTTTATTTGTGACAAAATGTTTTAACGATTAAAATTACATATATAGTTCCATAAATTTTTTAATTATGTTACTTTTGAAGTAAGAAAGTAACTGACAATAATGTTACAATATTACTGAAACATTGAAATGTTGCTGGAATGTCAGTGCTATATAAAAATATTGCATGTGTTAAAAAACGATATTCCCGTTTACAATCAAGAGAAGTGATATCTATGATATGAATCAGAGGACGGTAAACAACAAATTTTGTAAAAATTACATTAATTTTGCAAATGCATTCTTACTTTTATCAATCCCAAATATAAAGTTTATGCGTTTTATATACACGCGCGTTACATGTACACCGTTATCTGTATTAGAACGAGGGCAGATAGAGAGGGTCGATGGGGGTGGTTGCTGGGATTTTCAGTACGCGCGCGATCTCCGTGCCGAAAACATGTTTCTCCTTATAGTTCGTATAATCTTCAAATTCGTGTGAGAAATTATCAGCTCCTAATAAAAATTATATTATATAAATATAAAATCACTATTGATGACTTATTATATTTAACGTATTGTTGTGCAAATAAAGTAAAAAATTTATAAAAACAACACAATAATACCACTAATTATTTTTAATTAAAACGTAAGATGGAAAAGGTGTTAAAATAATATTCGGCAATAAATATTCATATTAATTTTCAATCGCGATAAATATATGCTCAATCGAATGTAACGTAAACGACGGATCGTGATTTTGAATGTTCATCAGAAGACAATTAGTCGCATATCTACATACTAGTGAATTAATCATGCCGACGGTTTCCGTTTAAATGCTATTATTAATTCAGCTATTCGCAAGCAGATGACATGATATATAAATGTGTAATATAAACGCATAAATAGATAAATTTTTTAGATAATTAAATATAAATATCTGATAAATTGATGTTAAAACAATAATATTTAATAATATTAAAGATATAATATACGTTATAAATAAGAATAATATTGTAGTTTTATATTCAGTACATATAAAATAAAAAATTGTTAATAAATGATAAATGAAAAGTGCGTCAAAGATTTAACAATGTTTAAATTGTTTTTTAATATGCGCGGGTAAATGTAAATTAATTCTTAATCTGCATACCAAATGTTAAAACGTATCATGTTAATTAAAAATTAGGAGTGTTTATCGCACGAAACTAACTTTTCATAAATCACTTATAATCATATTAACTGCGGTTATGTTCGTACGTTTAGATGTGCATTTCTCTTTCCGCGCTGATTCGTATATTAAAGGTGCTGGCACTCCGGATATTACATATTACGTGCTTATGATGCAAAATATGCGATATTATATAGGACTATATTTTATGGTCGACATATGGCGCGTTGGACGTTGGCTTTTGAGCACTTTATTATATATTGTGAACACTTTAATTAATGAAGTCTTGTAAGGAAGCATACAGATATTTAATGCAACGTACACCAACGTACATCAATGACATTTACGTTATAATACTTATAACATGAATGCGTTATTCATTGTGGTAATAAATTATATGATACGTACTGAAGAGATAATTTGTATTTAAACAGATGAAGTTATTTACATAATGCCAATAATGTAATTAATTAATCTCAAATTGACTTTGATATCACACGTGAAATAAACTGTGAACAATGTGAGAATTTAACACTATCATCTGGTAAGTTGTGCACAGATTTAATGTTATATATATATATATATATTTATTTATAAGTTGTTATAAAATTGAAGTCTAATATTACATTTATACAGATTTTCATAGATTTACAAAATTTTAAAACAATAATAATTTGTTACAACAACGATACGATTTAAGAAATAAACGAATTGTAAGGAAAAGAATTACGCCATTTTCAAGAAAATAAAGTTTTTAAAAAATGACTTTAAACGCTTTAAATAATTAAAATTTGGTAATACTAACTTTCTTTGAAATGCAATTTTGATGTAATAACTGATTATAGCGGAGTGGAAACATGTTCTTTCTTTTCTTTACTGCTTTCTTCTTTTTTTCTTTCAGCAAGTAACTTTTTAAGTTCCATTATTGTTGTAGCAAATAAGTGATTACATATAAATTATATATATTATAAGGTGTTTTAAAATTTGGGAAAAGCTCGATTAAAAAGAGAGATCTTACATAATTAAAAATGGTTAAAGAAAAATTTAAGACATCACAATTTATTATTTATTTATATCAAAAGGCTCAAACTTTTTGTCTCAAGGGACATTGAAATAACTGCTTTTAATATAATAGCTTCCTCGTTAAAAAATATAAGAATATATAAGCTCTTGAACTAGACATATGACTGTGGCCAACAAACTTATTATAAGCGAAATACACACTATAACCACAGTTTTACATGCACCTTTTATTACTATACACAAATTAAATTACTTTCGGCTTGCGTATATAATTAATCGGATAAACGGAGTAACTCGTGGGAAAACCATCATGTTAGAATATTACAACGTAATATAATTTCCATATTTTCTTTGTTAGCAATTGCTTCTCTAGTAAATTATAAATGTAAATTTTACTGTCCTAAATAGCGTTGAAAGCATAACGTGAATAGGAGATTTTGTCTATAATAAACAATTTTATAGCTGGAGAAACTAGTAACAGGTGTCGTGAAATGAAATTGGGCATTGTAACCTCGATTGCTTTTGTGCGAATTTGAAATGAGGTTGCATTCTGGTATTCGAGGAATTCTTATCTATTATCAGAGGCTTTGGTGCTGGCATTCCGTTTGCTTAAAAAGAATCGGAATACTATAATAAGACGAGGCGTGATACTGTAAATGGACTTCAAGTAAAATTAGTTCTTAAAAATAATTGCTGTTGCAAGTTGTTATTATTTCCAAATACAATAAATAAACGTAAATTTCGTGAATCAATGATTCATCGGCTGTCCACCGATTGTACAATTACAATAAATAATAATTAGAAAATTCTTAGAATAATCGGTTTAATTAAAAAATGCATTAAAAATTACGAAAGATCGCCAGTCTCGTGAACAATTCGTCATTAATGATACAATTTTATGAGTGAGTTTGAATTAAAATCAATATGCGAGGAACTTGAGCGCAAAAGACTGACATTTACATGAATGGCGTGTACTTTTATGCAAAATCGCTCATCGCAATGCTCATCGAGTGTTTGAAGAATTACTGTAAATTTATTACTGTCGCCTCCATAATGTTCGACGTTGTTTTTGAACAGAGTGTTTTCACAAAGTTGGACCACAACTGCACAAACAATTCAATTTGCTTATTTCTATTCTTCACTTCTTCGTGCTGCTAAGTTAGCCATGTTTTTCCTCTATTTAATCCTATTATTGTTACTTATAGTTTTATTCATAAAAAAATTTTAATACGGGATTTAGCACAAGTCAGTAAATGACTAAAAATTTATGCTAGTAAAAATTGAAGCATAAATTCGACGATTTAAAACATTATTTGAAAACTGCATTGCAGAATATTTTAATTAAAATAGAAAAAAATAGAAAAATATAAAGTTTTATAAATAAAAATGAATAAAATGAACAAATAAATTTTAAACCAAAAGAAGAACAAAATTTCCTAAAAATATGTTAAATTTATTGAATTAAAAAATTTTGATAAAATTATTGTGCTAATTATTATGCTAAAATAAAAACCAAAACAGAAATGACAACGCATAATAACAGTGTAATTTAAATAAATCAACTATATTTTATGTAAATTGAACTAAACATTTTTGTTGGCAATTTTCATCAAGCAAACTATCATTAAGTAAAAATTGATTGTAAACGATATACTACGTATAAGTTTAGGACAATGTAATATGTATACGCAGAATGTTATGATTGTACAAGTTTTGTCAGAGTACAAGAAATACAATTTGAAGAAAGTAAAAATAACATTTCGCTGATAGGAATGCTTCTGTTCACTAACTGGTGGGATTCTTATTGCTTTAACTTTGTAAAGTTATAGCGTATCATTTTTCTTGTGCTAAAGCTATATAGTAAAAAAGATTATTTCAATTTGTATTGAAAATAAAATTAAAAATTTAAATCACGCGCTATTAATTATAAGATAATTTGTGCGCCCTATTATCTGTATCATTAGTTCTCATTAGCCTTGTAATTATTATTTTTTAGGCCTCTGAAAATTTTCTATAATGTTTAAAAAATATTGAATCTGTATAAAGATTTTTAATAAATATTTTTTTTAATGTCTTTTATTTTTGAAGGAACGTATAACTGATATAATTTAAAGTCAGAAAAAGATGTGTGTATATATATGTGTGTATATTCAATAAAAAAATGAGTTGGAACGTATATAATAAGTATTAGTTTCATACTGTGCTGGATTATTTTTGGATGCAACATCGTACTCATTAGACGCCATACTCATTTGCATCATACTCATTTCAGTATCTCATCTTGTATACTGTTTCACTTTTTCTAGTATATCTTATTCTGTTACGAAAAAAAAATTAATATTTTATGGAATCACAGTCTTTATAAATTAAGAAGCGCTGTCTTATACATATATTATATGTATATGTTTAGAAAAGCAATAAATACATATAAACATGAAGTAGAAAAAATGATTCTGTATAGGTACGTATGAGATTTGCGTTTTTTTTTTACGAGACCGTGTCATGTTTTATAGTTGTCATGCATTTCTAGTTTACGTGTTGGCATATAACACGTGCCAAATGCAAGCAAAATATTTGACATGGAAAGGTACTTTTTGTTAAGAAATTTCTTTGTTATTTTATGTGATATTACAAGACAAAATGAAAAGTACATCACATATTGTTCTTTTAAATCGAAACGATAAGAATCGAGTAATGCAAAGCTTTTTAGTATAAAATATCTAGTATTTAATATTAAATATTAAATATTAGATATATTAAAGTTTTTAAATATTAAATTTCGTAAAACATTTTAATATTATATATTTATATAATATACTATACATATTAAATATCTCATGTTTATCTCATTATGTTCATTTTTTTATTTAATTTTAAAATAAAAGTTGGATGAGAAAAGTAAACTTTTCTTTGTATTTTTAATAAAATCCTTAGAATTAATTCTACAAATTAAATAATAATTGAAATAAAATTGTATAAGAAGAATATAATAACAGAATCTTTGTAAAAACACACACACTGATAAAAATAACTTACAATTAGTTATGAGATATTAAGAGCTCTATTAGATTTAATTTCTCCTTCATCGATATTTAAAAAGAAAATCGCCACGAACTCTTTTTTTTAATATTTTAACGTGAAGATATAGAGCTAATACATGTAGATTTGATGTATGGACTTTGAAAAATTCTTTTATGTTAATGATTTATAGTTTGAAAGTTATTCGTAAACACATTTTTGTCAAGAAAAATTCGTATTTTATAAAGTATAAGTTACATAAACTAGCATAACTTTTATGTCAACTTTTACATCAAATATCGATTTCAAGAATATGAACTACGGATACTTGTATTCTGTGAAACAGAATGAAAAATTTTTATCTTTTACATCTTTTGTATGTGATTTTTCTGTTATTATCTTTATTCTTCTTCAATTCAAGTCGATCTGAAATTTTTATGACGTGCAAGTATTAGGTTTACAACTTAATTCTCGGCTGCTATTTTCAATTGACTATACTGCACTTATTAAAATTTGAATATTTTTCTTGCCATACAATAGTTTTAAAGTGCATCCTTAAACTTTAAAATAAGATATAGGCTAGAGTTGGCTAAATCATACCGACAGTTAAATAGTACCTTTATTATATTTTAAACGAAACATTTTTTTTTTATAAGATAATTAAAAGGTTCAGTTGAATAAATCAAAAGAAACACACAAATTGCCACAATATGAACAAGTTCTCAGTGTGTACTCTTTATATATACAATTTATTCGAAATAAATAATAAAACGTATACATTTGCGAGTTATTTTTTAGAATAAATATTTGATAATCGCACTAATAACTGCATTCATTATCATTGCCTTTTTTACTGTAATTCTGATCTCTTCAGTACTTTTGTTACAATTTTGTTTAAACATTAGATGATACGATATAGGCAACTTCTCCCTAATAGACGTCAGTGCTGTGAATCTCACCTTAAAAAATAGTAGATAAAACTAAAAGTCGTCCAAAAAGCAATATTTTAAGGCACTGCCTCCTTTTCGCGTTCCACCGAAGAAAAATTTCGTGGGAGCTCAAAAAATAATTTGCTCAACTTTAAGCAAAAATTTTGTGTCGTACAGTACACGTAGAAAGTGTTTCCAAAGATTTCGTAATGTCAATTTCAATTTTTTCATCAAAGAATTCGTTGACTTAAAATAACCATCTTTTTTTCCGAGTGGAATCCAACAATTGTCTGAAAGATGGCGAAAATATGTTGAAAGTGAAGGGGATTACTTTGATTAGATTAATATTGATTCTTTTATAATTTTACATTGAAACATGTTAAAAGAGACCAAAAATTAAATTGTAAACCTAATATTTATTATGTTTATAATATACTTAATTACATTTTACAGTATACGTTCAATACATGCATTCCTCAATAAATATGTTATCAACTAAAAGTAACATCAATGTTATAATTTCACACTCAACAATATCAATGTGATATAACACATATATTATATAATAGTTACATTGTTGAACATTAAATTTCATCATTGATATTATATTATGTTATTTTTATTTGGTTGGTGTTTGGTTTATTGGGTCTCGTGAATAAAAGATAACTTGACGAAGCGTTGCTGTATTAGTACAGATATTAATTGATTAAACACGTTTGTCTCCGTTTCATAGTCAAGAGCAGTTTTATTATAGGTTCCATTTTGTCATGCTGATACTTTTGTTATACCGAAGCAATCTCGCGAAGCACACTTATTCGCTCTTTGACGTCAGCTGACCTTGTTTTTTACATTATAATACTGGTTTTTATTTGTGGCCGTTGCACATTTCTTACTTCACAAGAAAAAGATTTTGTGTTAGAAGCTCACACGTGGTCGGCGCGTATATTGTTTAAAGAAAAATCTTACTTTAAGACATGGCGACAATATTGTTTTCATATCCCGTTATCTGGTTTGATACAAAAGGCAGATATACATACTTTCGATGCATTTTTAAGTTTCGTAAAGCATTATTTCTTTCGAGGATATTAAAGTATAAAGTTGACGTGATAAGAATAAGCAAGAAGTTTCTTATCCTAAGAAGGTCTTGTGATTTATTATTCTGAAGCATTGAGAATGCTTCTAGCATTTTAAAATAATATCAGTTTTGCAATAAATTTTTAATTAATAAAACAATATGATATTTACTTTAATTAGAAAAAATAGTACTTAAAGTTGATTGAGAACAATATAGAAAATTTATATATATATCTTTTTTTTAAACTAAATATTGATGAGAATAAGCCATTTACGGTCAAGCTGAATCTTGGATGCTTCTAATATAATTTCGTGTGAATTTATATACTACGTATGTAGATCCTTAAATGCGCGTCGAAATTTTTTCAGACTTACAATGCAAACTAATAAACTACTGCAGTACTATCACGAATTAGATCGACTAGCAGTCTAACAATTTTTTATGCTTATTGCATCTTGGATCTTATACTAATATGTTGAATAACATATTAAAATCTATGAATGGCATATTAAAAATCTGTAAATAATTTATTTACATTGTGAAAAATATTACCTCGACCGGGAGTCGGACCTGGATCGCCTGCTTTACGCGCAAGTGTCCTAGCTAATTAAACTACCGAAGCCTTAGTAATATTCTTCGTAATAATCATATAAGTAGGAACCAACATCTATTTTCAACTATGTTGATATTGATTTTGATATTGATTTTATTTTGACATTTTGATATTAAATTATATAATAATTCTTTGATAACAAAAACTTCCGTACAATTCAAAATTAACTTGGAAAGAAAAAGGGCACTAGGAGTTAGGCGCAGATAACTTTATACAAACGCTGATATTTATCAAGCAAAACTTATTTATTACAAAAATTATTCTTACATGTTTCGGCTCATTTTTAAGCCTTCTTCAGAGATAATGAAAAATTACATAAATAAAATATGTATAATTTAAAGTTGACAACAGATTAAAAGATGTTTAAACACCGCGAGCTTCCCCACAACCGAGAAATTTTGATATTGTTATACACTACTCAACAAAATCTAGGGAACACTTTCGAATAAGCTAAAAATTGGACAATATTCAGAACAATATTCAGAACCGTAACTCTATGAAAAATCATCGCAGACAAAAAATTAAAAAAGCATTTTAAAGGTTAAAATCTCTACTTTCGAAACCTATAATTAAAATTTCAATATGACTGATACTTTACAGAGTTATATGAACATAAATGGACATCCGACAAATCTAAAAAATTTTCACAAACTTTACAAAGTTCTATAGTGTGAGGTAAAAATTACACGAAAATGCGGTTTGCAGCAATCGAAAGAGTGAATCTTTATCTTTAATTTGTTTTATACTAAACGTTGTATGATTTTTTTCACCGAGTTATTGAATGTTGAAGCAAAAGTAATCACTTTTTATAAGTGAATAAAATAATAATTTTTTGTTAAAATTTAATCTCTCAGAATAAAATATAGAAATTTTAATAAATAGCAAATTTTATAAAAACGTTTGATTTAAAAAAAAAACGCATTTAAAAACACTTTCAGTTTATCGATTGATACGCTTTTTTCTTAAAATCTCAAAGTTAATAATACTTTGACTACACAACATCAACTAAGAGTATTAATAAAAAAAATTAGCTGAAAAAGACAATATCAGTTACATATTCTATGATTAGTTGATATTTTTAGTAAAAAAATTGTAAATATACTTTAAAACGAATTGTAAAAAATAAAAAAAATTTGGTTTTTAAAATAACCTAAATATGCAGCGTAATTATCATATAATATTTTGCTGCAATTTTAGATAATAACTTTTAAACGAGAAAATGGATCCAATTAAACTTTCTCACAAATATTTATTTATTTACTCATTATTAAAGTTTTGTTAATATATACAAAAATTTTTAATTTGTAATTTTATTTTCTTATTAAATGAGTACTACAAAATGCGATAAAATAAGAGTCAAAGCAAACAAAGAATTAAGTTTAGATCAATAAGAGTATTATACTCAAATTTTACAAAGATACTCAGATGTAATAATAAAACAATCTATACAATTTTTATATTTTTAGTATTATTTTGTGTTGTGACATATACAATATTTAAATATTGGGTTGGGATTGCTTCAATAAAGCAAAATTTTAGCTTTTAAAATCTGTTTTTTAAATTGCGATATGATGATTTTTAATAGAATTATGAACAATCAAAATTAGAATGCTTCTTTACTTAACTCGCGAATTTAACTCAGAAACAAAAAATCGTAGGAACATTTATAAAATGATTTTGTAGGGAAAGCTTTAAGCTTTCACAATAAAGACCCATAAAATGAAAGGAAGTTTTTCATTTTTTTCAGCTCGTAGTTTTTTATACATAGAAATCACCAAACTCACAGAAACTCAAAAAATATAATGACCTTTCGAAAGTAGATATTTCAAACATAAAAACCCTTTTTTTAAATTTCTTCGTTTATTTTTAACGTAGTTATAAAATAAAGGTCCTTTTACATATATGTGTTTACATATATGTGTCCTTTTCTACAATCCAATAATTCCAGTTTTTTTTTAGCAATTAATGTTTATTACAGTTTTAAATGTTTTAAATATAAAAATTTAAAAAGCAGAGATATAAATTCGATAACATATGTATTAATTGAATATTAATTGTGGCTGTATCATTGAGCTAATTAAAAAATTTTTATATTTTTAATTTATATTAACTATATTAGGATCAAATCTCGATCCTATTCATATCTTATTAATTTTACGACAATAAGTTTCGATAAGTTTAAAAGATTTGGTTGTAATCATTGTAATAGGAATTGGAAATTGGATACAGATGGTGTCGTGTCAGGAATGGAATGTTGCTAAGTGCAATTATCCTGTCGATAAGACTCTTCAATCGATTTCCTGTGATAGGTAGTACACGAAATGCTGGTGCAAGTGCAACTTGCTTGAAAGTTATTGATGGTGATTCAAATACTTTATCAATCAGTAGTTGTAATTGTACGAAGGTTTGCCGAAAGTTTTAATACACATGCATAAAATTGACATTTGGTAATTTTTTGCATTGTAACAAATTACTTCTATTTAATTACAATTTAAAAGAGAAAGTAACAGATATATCCATACCTCCACATAAGTAGGAGAAATTTGTAACATTGTATAGGAAATTATTTTTAATAAATAATATTTATGTTTCTAGAAAATAAGAAAAATAATAGCAGCTACGAAATGTCCAAATCAATTACGATCTACGGATAAAGTACGATCTAGAAATAAAAATACAGGGGCTTACGAATGACATATATATTCATTATAAAGCAATGAATATATATGTAAGAGATTCATCATTGCAGTTGAAAGATGATCAGATAAAATGATACGATACAGTGGAGAAGCCGACGAGCGGAAAATAAAGACAAATAAATGAGAACAACTTACAATAAAAGATCCGGGTCAGTATATAATTGATAGAGAAAGGACCTTTCCACTCAAGTGTAAACTATCTTTTATGACAGGAAAAAATTTAAAATACAGACAGCGCTTGTTATAAAAGAGGCATAAAATAAGAAACTTCAACTGTTTATTAAAATCTTTCAATAACTCTCTACCTGATTTATCATTATTTTTATATATACATTTTCGACGTTACATCAAACTTTCCTACAATTGCACTTTTTAAAATTGTTTTATGATGAATAAAAAAAGAAATATTTTATATTGTACATGTATTGCAGTACATATTTGTACATATACATTTGTTGACAAATGTATTTATTTATGTATAAGTTAATTTCATTACATATACACATTGTACACATATAATAATATGTGTACAAATGAAATAATTGACACGTATAATGATATATGTAATTGATACATAAATAGATATAAAATTTTAATAGTAAAACGTTTATGTATTTTGCTTATTGCATTTGTCCTTATACAATTGTAAGATATGTAATCATATAATTATTCTTAATTATTTATTGTGTAATATATAAATATTTTCGTATTATTATATATTGTATAATACTTTATTAAATTTTGTATGATAATTTATTTTCTATTTAGATTGGTATTTTAATAAAGTGATCCAATAAGGAAGGAACATTATTTAAATAAAAAAAGTTTAATTGTAATATAGATTTTACTTTAGAGTTGAAGAAGTTAAATAAAATAATTAGAGTGCCGAGAAATTAGTTGGATACTTGAAGAAATAAATCTTTTAAAATTCAAAAAATAATACAAGTATATATGTATTATATATTGATATATATAAAGTGTACGTGAAAGTTACAGAAAAAGAAGTAACTAGAAATGAAGTCCTAAAATGTCATACAAGCCGCTCGTATAACTCGTCAAGAGCTGACAATAAGAAATGTAATCTGAGAAGTAGTAGAACATCTCTCTCTTTTCATAGAGAACTTTAAATTAAATAAATACTCGAAAGATCTTCTTTATTGATTTTAATCGCAGTGATGGGGAAACTGTTATTATTATTTCTCGAATCATCAAGACTATTGTATACGCATCGCTCTTATTCAAGATAATAATAAATATTTAATCTGTAGATCTTCTTATAAATATATATATAACAAAAGAATGAATGTTTTATATTTGAGAGCTTAGTATTCGATACAAAAAATTTTGCATTTATTAATACCTTTTTGCATTTATAAATGATATTTATAATTAATATTAAAAATGGTATGACAGTGTTATTATTTACCGGAATAAAAAATTGTTTTGCATGTTATATGTACTTTACAAGAATAAGATAATCATGTGACGTAAAGAAAAAGAACATTTTATGAAAAATGCGTGTGTATCTTCATATCTAATTCATTAACTCTCATTTTATCTTACATGTAAATCCTGAAGAGTAATAATATAACTTAATATGATATAATGTAATGAGTTCCGTTATTATGTGATAATCATTTGGCATTATATTACATTATAATTAGAGTACTAAGTGCATCTAAATACAATTATGACTATAGCATTTGATTTTCATTTTAATCAGCTATTTAATAATTTATGCATCAATTCATTTTCGATGAAAAAATAAAGTTAGAATTTAATCGATCGCTATATGATATGATCATAATGAAAATTTATAGTATTATAGCATACATATGTTTACATAATTGATGTGCTATATCTATATTGGCGATTAATGTTGAATAATAATGAGCTTTATTGAATTAAAAAAGTTCACATTTAATATTATTCAGCAATTTAAACAAGATAACAAGTGCTTCTATTTATCTCTCAAATAGAATAAATAATAAATATACATCATGATGTTTTATGTTTATTTTTTATTATGGATGGTGCTGTCTATATGTACATGCCATTTGTATACTAAAAAGAAGTAAAGTACATTTTGATGTAGAACGCGTGCGTTTTACGTTTCGCTTCCTATACTAGATATTGCAAAAGTACACGCTATAGAAAATATTAATAATATCTTTGAATAAAAAAGACGGATCTCTTATATCAGAATCTGCAAAATTCTTAACACGTAGAAACTATTTATAAATTTGAAATTGAGATTTGACTCATTTCCACAGATTAATTATAAAGTGATAAGAAATTAATTTTTAAGCACTTATTATAGAAAGAAGAGTTTCATGAAATATATGATATTCACAAAATATTCCGATTTTCACTGAACTAAAAGTACATTATCTCTTGATTAAAAAGCTTTAGGCAAATGTGAAGATAATTTTCCCTTAATAGCAATATAAGTGAAATTCTATTTTTTATATAACTTTTTAATTAGTAATATTGCATATGTTGAAATAATATTTATCTATTCTAAATTAAAAATTATGCAAAATTATGTAAAAAATAAGATTTTATTATATTTCCTCTGTTTATAAGTATTTCTATCTTTTTACATATATTTGAGTTGATAGTTTATATCATGCTTATAATCTTGTATTTTTGACAAATAAAAATAATTTTACTAAAATATTTGTTGCAAGTATTATTACTTTATTGCAACAGTTTTATATAATTTCATGAATAAAAAAAACTAAAATTTTGATGAAGAGAAAATTATACGCAATGATTGAATGTGAAAGTATAATAAAATTTTATTCTTGCGGATTTTAATTTTGTTTAATAGCTTGAAAGTTTAATTTGAATAGCTTAAAAACTGTTCTTTAAAGTGTGTGTGTTGTGTAATAGTAAGAAACTACTTAATTAAAAAAGAATTTTCAATAAAAAAATGGAATTTTGATTTTTCTATTATTCGAACTTTTAGAAAATTTGTAGCAGCTTCTTCTTATAACAATCTTTTCAGTCTCCTATCGGATATATAATATAATTTATAATTCAACGTCAGACGACACTATTTCTCTCGATAGAAATCGACAAGCAGTGAGTTTTGCTGCTGCAAACGTAATTCCCAATCGCATCTATATTGAATTATTGATATATGATCATGTTGTATATGTATCTGAAAATATTGTTCGCGTTTTTTCATAAGTATGTGTTCAGATATTTTATGAAGCTTAATACTGAATGTTCATCCCTCACTAAAATAATATTTATTGCTTTACGAATTTCTACTAAAATAAATCATACTATATGTCCCTTGAACATTAGTGTGAAATTATGACAAGATTGTAAGTTCTGCGGAGAGTTAAAAGGTCACATTATCAACAATTATGCATCAATTGATTGTACACATGCTTATAAGCGCACGGCAGTTATGAGCGCTCTTATTCAATTTTCGCTTGACACATAATTTCCATCTTAACTTTGAAAAGCACATGCAAATTAGATAAGTTTGACGTAATACATGCGCGCTAAGTTTCGTCGCATAGTATTGTGTACATGAAAATCATTTCTCTGGCTACATCGTTTAGTTGCTGTGAATTAATGTGTTGTGTGCGTGACAATTGCTTTATCGATAGCAAGTTGAGTACGACACAAAGAAGAGTTTACGAAGTTATACGGTATGAATACACTTATGGATACATATATGCTATTTACTGTCATTTCTACCATTTTCGTAGTAAAAATAAAATTTCTTATTAGTTAAATATTATAATAATTTAAAATTTTATTGAAAATGACAGTAATATAGTAATATATAAATAAAATAGAAATTCTTTATTTAGTTTTATGAATAATTATGTATAAATATAAATTTAATAATTTACAAACGTATGCACATTATATTTTATTGTATATCTACTATTCTTCTTTATTTATTATTAATATATTGTTTTAATTATTAATCTTTATATAATAATAATAATAATATTATATTTTTTATAGTGGTCATGTCGATGAATATACATTGAATCATCAAATTATATATTTTAGTATTATTTGAAATTACTAAATTTTGATAAGAAGTGGTTATCTGATAAATATATCTTTTTATCTTTAGTAAATTATGTACTTTTTTATTTAACAGTTGCTTGCACTTAATTTTTTTCTCCCATTCTAATCGTATTACTATATAGATGATAAAATGGTAAAAAAAAGATATACATAAAAAAAAGTTTTATTCATTAAAGGGTATAAGGTAAAAAACGAAAAACCACAAAATACGTTTAAAAAAAACTCTAAAAGGAGAGATTAAAATTGAAAATTCATTAACGTAAAACTTTATACGTTATTGTCAGTATAAAATGATAGGAAATAAAAAAGGTAAAATGAGATCCTTTATTAACTTTCGGCTTATTGAAAGTATCAGTGACAATATGTACGTTAATATCAGATTTTATGCAGCCCCAAAATATAAAAATTAATTATAAACTATTTATAATTCTCGTCATGTATATCAAATAAATATTTAATACAAAATAAAATAAATATATAAAAATACATAAATATATATACACACATATTTGTTTAAAATATATATGTGTATAATGTGTAAGACAAAAATTTGAATCCGATATCCGTTTCATATACTTGTAAAGATTAATCTAAAGTAATTTTTCTTATATAGCTTATAAATGATCCAATTTGTAATATATACATGTAATCGTTTTTCTCAATTTCATTTTCTTCAGATTCAAATTTACTATAAATTACAAAATTTTAAATCAAAATTGAATAGTATTATTTATAAGCACAAGTAACTATTTAATATTTACCTAATTATTTTGTTTAATTGATTAAATTTATAGAAATCGCAAATTACGTATCAATATAAGTAAATACGTTCGTGTCATATGTAATTACATTTTAATATTTTCAAAACTATTTTTTGTTCGACTTTTTGCGTTTCTTGCCCTACATTCGCATACAGATTTCAAAAAGTTTTATTTCATATATGAGTTATGGAGTTTTATCCTTGCTAAAAAATATTAAATAGCATTTTATATTTAATATAATATGTCTATATCAGTTACTTTACATGTCAATTAAAACGTAACATCTTTTCCTATTTCTGTGTATTTTTTTTTTGGATTTGACGTTTTTAATATTTAATGAAGATATATTTGATATCATAAAATTAAAATATATAAAATGTTTAAAAATATTGTAATGAGATAATATTATCTTACAAATACATTGTCTTAAATATATACCTAAAAAATATCTATAAATCTTTCACCTTCATTTCTTCTATAACATATTCGATATACGTATAGAGTCTATATAATAATTATAATAATATATTTTTAGAACTATATATACAAAGCTATATTTTTTGGAATATATATATATATATATACATTAAATGACAACAATGCAATAAATCATGAACTTCATGTAACTTTTATTACTTATAAAAATTTAGATACTATATATATATATACATATATAAAGATATTTGAAAATATCTTTTTAGTATTATTATTTATAATATATAAAAAATACTAGTTAATGTAGTGAGAACAAGAGCAAATGTTTTCGTGGTATCGCGTTGTTTTTCTGGAGTCAGTTGAAAACTTGATCGCGCGAGAATGAGAGTAGCACACACGCACACACACACACACTTCGATCCCACGTTCCGAAACGTAGAAAACACTAGTTTTGGCATACGTAATTGTGGCTTGAGGGTCAAATCAAATGTGTATAGCTTCGTAATTAAACAGACTTTTCCTTCTTTCACTCGCGTCTGCATTGCGGAACATTGCACAAAAGTGCCAATGAGAAACGTGCATTAATGAAACTCTCTTAAATACCAGAAACGTTGGCTGACAAATATAATTGTCTGCAATTACGGACTAAAGTAGAGCATTAAAATTGTCATTTTAGTGTCCCTTACAAATTTTCCTAGAATTTGTACGTATTTAAACACAATGTGAGGTAACCATTTGCAATTATATAACCATATATCTGCTACGGTAGTAGATATATTTTCGATACGTTAATTGCGACTACTGACAGTTGTTGCGACGCACAAAAGCGTGATGTAACTTGCCGCAATTTAGTAAACGCATAATTACTAATTAAATTCATTAATATCAAAGCCCACATATATTGTAACATTTTTGAAAATTAGTTGTTTAATTCTACGTTGCTTTTAGATTAAAGGTTGAAAAGTATAAAACCTATTTTGTAAATTAAAATTACGTTATTTTATTATATGACACATATTATACACCCATTTGCTAATTTTATATATGCATGCAGAACATACGTAATGAAAATCAATTTATATTCTTGCTTAATCTTAATTAAGTAATTGTCTAATTGAACGTACTAAAATAATGTTGTTTTGATTAGCATTTTTAAAAGTTTGCTATATTTATGATTGATTAAAAATATGTGACTTTGTCCGATATAAATTTGTGCAATATACATATGGGGCATTTAGGGGTGACAACTTCACAGAGCTGCTAAATGCGAATTTTGATAAAATCATTATTGCATTCGTTTGTCCACTGTTTGTCAACGTTTGTCCACCCGTTATTTTCATTTGTCCACCCTCCAAAAAAAAGCTATACACAAAAAAAATTATAGCACCCCTAAGTGATTATTTTTCATTATTATGAAAAATATAATAAAAATAAGAGTGGACAAACGTGGACAAACAGTGAACAAACGAATGCAATAATGATTTTACCAAAATTCGCATTTAGGGATGCCGACTTCACAGAGTAGCTCTGTGAGTTGGCACCCCTAAATGCGAATTTTGACAAAATCATTATTGCATTCGTTTGTCCACTGTTTGTCCACGTTTGTCCACCCGTTATTTTCCTTTGTCCACCCTCCAAAAAAGTTATACACAAAAAAAATTGTAGCACCCCCAAGTGATTATTTTTCATTATTATGAAAAATATAATAAACATAGGGTGGACAAACGTGGACAAACAGTGGACAAACGAATGCAATAATGATGTTATCAAAATTCGCATTTAGGGGTGCCAACTTCACAGAGCAGCTCTATATATCATAATATACGTCTAATTTTATTTCAATAAATTTATAGTTTATACAAAAACTTTTATACTGTTTTATATATATTCATACTATTATATATACATATTATATATATATATTTTTACTTTTTAAAGGATTCAATAATATAATATAAAGTGATTCATAATATAGAAAATGGTTTGGTTAATGTCGGAATTTTTATACTGACATAAAAATTTAAAATTTTAACAAAATATTATAGTTAAAAATAACTGTCAGTCACATGCCTGTTATAAAAATTAAGATAATATATATTACTATCTTTTTAAAATTGTTTCCTACAAACATAATCTCACGGTGAAAACTGAGCAGTCAAAATTTCTATCGGATGTGAACGAAAGCCTGCGGGGATTTTGCAGTTTCCATCAGCACAATTTTTATATGCTGATCTACACCAAAGTGTAGCAACCAAAACGTTGCATTTCACATATGACGGTATATCATTCTTTTTGTCAAAACCTCCAATGCTTCATTTGCATTCATGTTTGACTGAAATCGCAAAGAAGGTAATTTTTAGATTAAATATAAGGAGAGCCTACTTATTCTGTCTAACAGTAAAGTGTAACATAAAACGTAATAAAAATTCCACAGATTTGACACTAAAATACATAAACTCACATTTATAGCCTATATATATCTTTTGTATTAAAAGAGAATATATTTCACAGGTGTATAAATGTGAATATTTATTTAGTGGTAGAAAAGTCGTAAAATGCAATGTCTCTACTGGCGAATTTCTGTTCGAATTCTAATTGTTTTATTTTCGCTAAAATTTAAAAGAGGCTATATCGTGAAGAACGATCAAGAGTTAAAAATTATCACTATGTCGATCGTTTCACATAAAGAATAAACATAAAATATTACTTGTTATTAGATCTTTATGCAGATTTCTCTCGTCTTTCAAAGCGTCTTCTGCAGTTAATACCCTGAAAAAGGTAATTTTCTGTTAAAGAAACTCTGACGGCATAGTTGGATATTAAAATTGTAAGTTACTTAACAACGAAAAGTAAGAGAAACAACAAAAGAAAGTAACAGAGACTTTTTATTTAGAAATTTTATTCACATAGTACGATTCTCTCAATTTTGGATACATTAATTATTTTTAAAAGTTGAGAATCTAAAAAGGTCTATATATGCATGTATTAAACGCATGATAGATATTTTATATGCGAGAATAATATAAATGTATTATAAAAAACAATTTTTAAAAATAAGCAAAGTAGAATACAAAATTAATCTTATTTTAAAAGAAACGTGACCAAGAGATGTCTTATAAGCATTGTTATAGCTTTTTTGTGATCTACGAATTGATTCTCACTTGTCTTGGGTGTGCAAATTTGAATCAATAAATTTCGTATTGAAAATTGGAAACATTTAATAATTTAATATATACATTATATATTAAACAAAGTAATCGATAGAAGAGAAATTAAAAAGTAAAACATAAGAGAAGAAATATAAATGTAATGTCAAAAAATATTTTTCATATGAAGATAAAAGAATAATGTATTCAATTTGAAAAGAATATTATCCGAGTATGTCTGTTAAATACTATTTTACGTTGATTAGTAATTGGCTGATTCGTTAATCCTATCACGTATTGTGAGTATAATTAGTGTCAGCACAGAATCGCAATTGATGTCGAATTCACTAAACTTATATTGCCGGCTATATTGACAGTTTGATATTCAATGGTTAAATGTAAATCAAACAATTACATAAAAATAATGGATTTTTAAACTAAATTAAAGATAAGAGAAAAATTTCGCAAATTAATTTGTTTCCTTTTAATGCCAATTATTAATAGATTGCCAATCATGTAATGCATATGTACAGTTCTGATTAATAAAAAATTTTATTATTAGCAATTCGATATTTATTCACGAAAGGAAAAATGATTGATTAAATACAAAGAATAAAATAAAGAATGGAAATATAAAAATTAATCAAAGATAAAATAGTATGTTTTAAGACTGTTAAAGAAAATATTTACTAAAGATTGTTAAACAGATATTGATAGATGGGAAAAATAGAAATTATTAAAGTTGCCTGTATCATTTTTATTATTTCTCAGAAAGTTTTACATTTATCACTGATTATTCACAAATTTCTTGTTAAATTTGTTATTATATCTTGTGAAACACTTAGTAGATGACATGATAAAGCAAAGAAAAGAGAAATAATTTAAATTTATATGCACTATCGTATAACGATAACACGAAGGCACTTCCTCAAGATACTTGTTATCTAGAAATAACATTTGAGTCAATGCAGTCCCTTCGTCGCTTCCGTTTTACCGCAACCATTTTGCGTTACCTCTTTCGTCGCATCCAATTCGCCACAAACTAGTTTCCGTCGAACTCACGTGGCATACCTCGTATTGTTTAAGTAGAGTGTTGTCGTATGCATTAAACATCTTATACCCATAGAGAATAGTAACTAATGCTAAATATATGTAGGAGTGACGATCAATTATTGAACATTATTATGTTCGATATATATAAATACAATTTAAAAATAAATGTTGTATGAATACATTTTACGCATTATTATTGTAAGCATTATTTTAAAATTTTAAATATATTGATAAAATGTCAAAATTTACAGTTTTATTATACATATAATTCTTTCTTTCTCTCTGTTTAAAAAATTGTGTTAATTTAAATCTTTCTTTGTAGCTGCGTAATTCAAATTATTTTTTGGAAAAATATAATGAATAAAGAATGATAACTATACATATATAAATTCAAGAAAAACTTGCTGCTGCGATTGTTTCAATGTTCATAAAAAATAGATGTCTTCCGTGAGCTTTTCAAAAATTGACATCCACATTCATTTTACATTTGTAATATTTCATTTACGGAAGCATGCGTATTATCCTATTCGCCATAAATTTGATTTCAGTGAAGAAAGCAGTTTTGCATTTTACTCTATATGGTAATTTAGATGATGTTATATCCCCCGTTAAAGCATAGCCGTTATCGCACATTATATGTGTTCGTATAAGTATGTTCCGTATAGTAATCTGTCTGTACATTCGCCAACATGAACTTATACATTTCCCGATACGATAAATCCACAAATCCGAAACTACCTCTGCTTGATACGCATTTATTGTTACGGAAAATTTACATAATTTATGAGCTCCTTGTACTATGCATCAATTTAATTGCTACATATTAGCATATTAGTAAAGTTCATAATTTGTCAATATTACCCTATCATTACAATAACTATGTGATGTATTTATAATCATATTTCTCACTTGTAAATGTGTTTTGTATGTGTTAGTTACATCAATATGTAAATTGATTTGAAATATATCTATTATTATTGATAATAAATTTGAACGTAATAACTTTATACTAAAGTCAGTTTAAAAATATCTTAATAAAAAATTGATATATTAATAATCTTTACAGATACAAATATTTGTGTTACTAAATTTTTTTCTTTAAAAAGATCAAATATCTTTTTTCATTTTTGTGCTTTTAGCACATGTATAGAAAGCGTGGTATATAAACGTTTTTACCTTGCGCGCGTATAAAGCTTTATCGAGTAAGCTGGCGATAGATCCGACGTGTATAGAAGAGACATAGACTGGTATGCATTGAACATCACGTATATACGTTTACATGACAGTAAATAAAATGAGACGAGAATATAGCGTCATTTGGTATTAAATATAACGGTATGAATTACATATCGTATAAGATTAAACGGTTTTTATTAGTGATACAGCTACAAATTTTTTTATTAATTTCTATTTTATGCTTAATTTAACAGAGATACTATTATTTACCTTAGTTTTAATTGTTAATAATGTTGAGCATACTTCTTCAAGATAATCAACTTTAAATTTGTCAAATATTATATAAAAAAATAAGATTAAATATAATAAATGATAGAATAGAACGAGATACATTCCGTATAATTAACCATTCTCACAGTAAGGAAGAGATTATGCAGTTCTTTGTGGATGTTAGTTCTTGTGAATAGTGGCTAGTCTAAAAGTCGGCCAATTAGACACTCCTCTAATTTCATGTAAAGGAAGGTCCTCACAAACAAAAAGTTTGGTCGTACAAACGTTATATAAACCGTCGAGTTTCATTTAGAGTCTTTTGAAACAAATCTGCAAATTTTTCGGTACTGTAAAAGAGGTCTGTGATGGAGGGGAGGAGAAGGGTTGAAAAGCAATCTTTAGAATGTTGAATGTTTTATACTACAACTCGACGATATTTTATATCGACGGTATTTCGGACAGTCTAAAAATAACGATGCGATATATATCATGAATATGTTACTTTGCGTTATTAGAAGTTATATTGATACAATATTATACGTTTGATGTAATTTAAACATTTTCTCTCCGATGCTGATGTAAACTCGAGTTAAGTGAAATTCAAACTCACTTCTCTACGAACAAATGCGATACGTGACGAAAGTGAAAAACTGGTTCACGTGCAATGCGTAGAACGATTCAATAGGCTTCTGAAAACTACGGCGTTCGCGATTCGTGTAGAACAGCAATTTTCTACTTTCATACACTTTTACAAAAACCTCTTTCTCATGATGTCTATTTCAATTACTAATTTTATTTAGCACTTGTATGACGCATTTTAATTCCTGATTATATATTTCTTTGATACACTAAAAATGCGACTTTTGGATGAAAAGAATGCAAGTGGTATCGAAGATACTTTTGATTGTCGTAAAAAAATTTAGTTCCGCATATAATGCACTTTTGTTCTTTATGACACAAAATCACGAAAGCGAATGGCGTGATACTTCATTATGGATACGACCTTTTCATATTGCACGTACGACGTTTTATATTTTGTATATTGCGGACTTTTCTCTAGAAGTTCTCAAGAACAACTTGTCAAGTTTGCAAAAACTTTAAATTGCTTTTGAGTAAAAATAAAGTCATTATTTTCAAGCGACTCTCGAAATGTACGATTATGTGACAAAAGTAAAAAAGTTGATTAAATACAGTGAACTGATAAAACATCTAGACGTGATCAAGCCATCATAGTGCCAGCAATTTATGAAATAATGTTTACATTATTTCCGTAAAACATCTTTAAATTAGCTTCAGAATATCTCTTTAAGTCCTTGCATACATAATATATTCTAGTGTTTTAAAACAAGGCATCCCTTTGAAGTAAAAATGCTGACTTTTAACAAGCAGGTAAAAAAGGGTGTAAGACCAAGGTCTTCGGTAGTTCTTCTTTGTCGTAAGAAAGGAATGTTAGTCTCGCGTCGTGTGCAAGCTATTTATATCTAATCTTTTCAAAGTATTGATAATGTGTTATGAGATGTTATGTAAAATATCCATTACTACATAACTACATTTTGTTGCATATATTTACAATTTTTTGTATTATGTTATGCAATATATTTTATTTTATATCATAATTTTTAAATATTTTTATTTTTTAATTAATAAAATATTTATTTTGTACTTAATTAAAAACGAATAAACACTAAATTAATTATATTAATTATTAATAATATAATTAACACTAAATATATGATACATGTCCATTGTCACGGTATATATCTGCTTATATATTTAAATGTAATCAGAAGCAATGAGGTTGCGACACTTTTTTTTCGAATAAGTTTAAGAATACGAGGTCATGTTCAAGATGCGAATCCCTCTCTTGTGCAATGAATAAATATGATCGTATGAGGTTTGTCAAATGTCTGTATACAATGTGTAGTATAAATTTAAATTTTACGCGTCGCGCGAAATTTATGAAATATGATGTCAGTAGAGCATATTATAAGCAATGTAATAATTTTAATAATTTAATAATTAATTAATTAAATTAATTAATAATTAATTAATTAAATATTAAATAAAGAAATAAAACGTTAAACTAATAAAATTATTAATTACTAATTATTTATAATTACTTATTATAAATATTATTATATTTAAATTAATAATCAATTAATAATTATTAATTCGTGTAATTTATAACACACTTTATAAATTATAACTCTTTATAACGCTTTCATATTTTAAATGGAATAAATACACAATATACAACATGCACACTATCATTTATTTATATAATATTAAAATATATAAATATTAATGCAAATATACACGCTGACAATTTATTATATATAATATTAATTATACATAATATAATATTTATTAATAATAAGTATAATATTAAATTATTGTTAAGAGTTATAAATTATAAATTACGCGAATTAATAATTTCATTAGTTTAATATTTGATTTCTTTTTTACTTAACATTTTATTAATTCATTATTATTAATTAATGATTAAATTATTAAAATTATTATATTGTTTATAATGTGCTGTACTGACATCATATTTCATGATATCATTTTCGCGCGACACGTGACATTTAAAATTTATGTTACACATTGTATACAGACATTTGACGAACCTCATACGATTACACTTATTTACTAATTGCACAAGAGAGGAATTCGTAAACTTGACCGTGTTCTTAAACTCATCCGAAAAAAAGTGTCGCAACCTCATTGCTTCTCTGACTGTACACGGACATTAAGAGAAGTCCGATTTGTGCGATTGCCATCACATACTAAAAGAATGAAAAATATATTTGTTTTCACCAGTTGTTTTCGTTGTCACAATGTTTTATGAGTCATATTTCTTAAATATGGGTGTTAAAAAGCAAAGAAACTTCTCTCGTTTCTATACCTATGAAATTCTTTCCATGAATATTTTCTCATATAAATGTGTAATTGAGATGAGTAATAAATTAATAATTATCAAGAATTGTAATCGGAAAAATTATTTTATATATGTGTAAAATCTGAGTAATCAAATTGTATAATAAGATATGAAGTAAACAACTTCAAGCTCAAAAAAATGTTAACGTGCAGAGAGAAAGATGGCAATTTATCTTCAATCGTCGGAAATTGCGCAAATATTATACTACTCGTGCACCAAGAAGAAATATTAAGTGAGCGTCAGATTGAAAACGGAAAGCATAGCATGTTATGTTAAAATGTGAATTTAGTTGAACTACAGTTGTAAAAATAAATACTCTTAAATAAACTTTTACAAAACGTTACTTTTCTTTCCAGTCGTTTAAGAACTTTATACCTAAATAATTTAAAATAGGAAAATTTTTAAATTAATATAAAGTGTAAAAACCTAAACTAAAATTAATTAACAATTGATAATTTATATCTAATAATTATTATACATACACTGTAAAAATTAAAATGTTAATTTTAATTTAAAGACGTTGAGTGGATTTTCTGAGACATCTATATACCTGTTCTTGTAAAAATGTTAAAGTAACACAAAAACATTAATTTTAACATTTTTGCAAGCTTGGAAAATCTACTCAACGTCTTTCAGTTAAAATTAACATTTTATTTTTTACAATGTATACACGCATATCTAATTATTATTATTACAAAAAAGTATTACAAATAATATGTAAACGTATGTGTTATGTTTGTAAAATTTATTTATTTTTTATGGAAGTAAATATATTAATAAAAGCATTACTTTCCCTTTCAAATCAAATACATATAGTAGTTTTCGTGAAATCGATGCTCACGGTCTCATTGATCAGTTTTTTTATACTCAAATGTAAAATTTTCTACGTTAACAGTGGCAAACAAACATATATTATTATCTTATTCATATTTTATTTTATGTTTTATTTTTGTAATTAACGATTTATATTAAAAAGTTATTTTATTTAATATTGTCTCTTTTAATTGTTTACATACATATGTACTTGATAGACCGATAACTAAAAGTAGATAAAATATTCTTTATTTTACCTTATATTTAAAGCAAAAAAATATAGTACATTACAATAAATAGTCCAAAGCGTTTAAATTTTATTTAAAAAAATATTTTTTACAAAAAAAAAGCGTAAAGTAAAAATAAATACTAAAATGTAATTTAATTGAATTTATATAAGTAAGACATTCTTTAAATAATAACACTTTAATGTTTAATTATTGATATATAAATTTAATTTTAGATGTGAAGGACTGTAAAAATAATAGTAAAATTAATAATATAATGAGAATATATAGAATTAAAATAGATTACGTAAAATATATCATTGTGCTATAATAGAAATATATATGGTTTTACGTATTATAGTATATTACGTGTTACAGCATAAATGATGATGAAATTATGAACGGTACGTTTAAGGAAAAAGTTTAAACGGGCTTTGTGTAATGTCAGAACATGAATGCAAGCAAACGCTTCGAATTATTCAAGGAATCTCACTACGTAAAGCCGCAGATCTGTCATCACCTTCTGTAGAGGCTGGAATATGGCCCGCGTTTCCTTTTGTGCAGTTATGCAGGTAGAGATCCTCTGCTTCTATGCGAACCTGGCAGTTAACTGCCATTCATTTGCAGTCTGCCATGCGTCAATCATTCGGTGATCAGACTTCAATACTCGCACACTATTCCGTACCTGGCACTATCGCTTGAACATACGTAGCAGCAGCGCGTATCGCTGCTGCATATGCGAGAACATGCGTCGAGTTAGTACCCGAGGATGGTATCAGAAATATAGATCATATCTGACATTTCATGCGCCTGTCAGTCTTCAGGTTCCATTTCGCCATAGTGATCCGGCTTATAATCGACTTATGAGCAAATATACATACAATCATTTTATGTGATTTATGCATGTACGTGTTTAAAAATATTTTGTATAAATATACACACAAAATTGTATTATAATTTAGAATTAATTTTTTATTATCTAAACATATTATCGGATTTTCTAAAAAAATATTAATTAATGCTGAAAGAGTTTGTGTATGGGTAGCTTTATTTGGATGGAAATATTGCAGCTTTCCTAGAGGAAAAGTTTTCTCATACTGCTCCACCCACAGATGTTAATCAAACGAAGTGAATTGAACTTTTTATATTATATATGTATAAGAACTTTTATTAAAAAAAAGCTACGTAACTAGTTCTGTATATTTTAGAAATACGCATTCAATCAGGCTCAATCTGGACAAAAGGAGATGAGGCTTTTATTATAAGAGAACGCAACTTTAATTACGATCGTAGATTGAATACCGTTCTTCCAAACAAATTTTCCATTTGTAAGTATCTAAAATATAATCTTCATTTTTGATTAGTCAATATACTGCATTTCTACATAGATCTGAAAATAAAGAATGCTCTTTTATATAAGACTAGAATAACTACAGTAATATATTATAATGTAACAATATTTTCGTAGATGATACAACAAAGCATTCCACTTTGAACTTTTGATATCAAAGCTTGGATATTAATTTTTTTTATATACGAGGATATACTATCAGGAAAACAACAGTTGGTCTTTATTATTTATTTAATATTTGATGTTATACAAAGCTTTCAACTTTTTGTTGTTAAATACGTACTGTGCACATATTTACATGATGCATATTTTTCATAACATTTTATCGCGTTTTTATGCAATATATTTTATCAAACAAAATGTTTAACTTATATTAAAAATGTTATAAGTTTATTATAATTATAATATTTTTTATTTTAAATTTCATTTTATAAATCAAATGTCAACTCTGTGATAATACCAAATAAATTTAATGAAAGTAAGATGTATAAAAGTAAGAGCACTTTTATATGTATAGTCTTTTATTTTTAAAGAAATAATTTTTTACTATATTAAAATATAATAATTATTATTTTACAAATAAAAGATTATGTAAAATACGTTATACACTGGCGCATATAATGTGCATGAGCTGTCAGTATATGTATATAAAAATGCACTTGCTTTAAATTGATTAATATATCTTATTATAAAGTCCGTACATATTTTCGATAAGATCTGAAAAGTTGAAGTCTTCTTTAAGAAGAAGTATTGATTTCTCATTTATAATCGGAGCAGAAAATTCTTCATCACTTTCTCTTCTTAGCGGAATACTTATACTGATCATCTCGTAATAAATGCATGTATGCAGAATACAAGCATGATAAATTGTCGCTTCACCTACTGCCCCATTTTCGACAGTTTTGCATCGATTTATTTGACCTTACAATAACACGTTATTGTGCACCATTTTTGTATTAAATAATTCATGTTCACAGTACATATATGTATATAATGTTATAAATATTATTTGTAAGATTTTAAGTAGCCCTTAATTAGTTTATAAGTTATAATAGTTTAACTAATTATATATGTTTTATATATGTTACTTACAGTATTTTTCTACAGTTTTTATCTTTTAAAATATTAACTCTTGCAATTTTTTTTCAATATTATGATTATTTGTATATGAATTATAATATATTTTATAGTAAATCATTTATAGATAAAGAATATCTATCTAAAATTTGTAATTTTAAAAAGAAGTTATAAGTAAAAGTAAGCTATCAAAATGGAAATGACAGATATTAAAAATACTTATGAGTATTTTGTACAGATTGATCTTTGCACTTAAAGATGTCACGCGATATTAATATCGTTTCATGATGTTCTAAAATTATCTTAAGATTATCTTACGACGACTGACGTTTCTCGATCTATTGAATATATGAACAAATAGCTTAATTTTTTTAGAAGATAATAATATAGTAATAATACAGAGTAAAAATGTAAATACTGTACTGACACTTGTTGGCAGCTTTTTCAACTATATTATAAAAGTCTATCGTTTTTACACACACACACATACACACGCACGCACGCACGAACGCGCCGCGCGCGCTCACGCATACACATATACCCAAAAAATGTCCTGCTGTTTAACGGTTTTGTGTTAATGTTGGAGGATTTTCTATTTATATAATATATGACCATAAGAAGATATTCTACAAAGTAGAGCAATTTCATATAATTATAAGAATTTAAGATCCATGTCAGGTGAATCATGTCAGGTGTTAGATTTAAATTGCAATCTTTTCAATGTTAGAAGAATGTTTTGCTTGTACCGACATACATCCGTAGCTATGGTAGAAAGTAAATAACAAATTTCTTTTCGTAAATAAGCATGCCTTGGGTGCGTTCAGAATCGTCGTCCGGATGCACCCAGATGTTGTTTTATCCTTGTTGTTCACGAATGATAAACAAGAATAACACGACACCTGGGTGCACTCAGATGATGATTCTGAACGCAACCCTTTCGTAGCTTCAGGAGCGTCGACTTGAGGTTTCATCTTGTGTGAAGGTAGAAGTAGGCGAAGTGACAACAAAAAAAAAAGGTCTTCGCAAAATGTGTACACAAACCGCTGTAAGAAATTATTACTTTTTTGTTAAGGGAATTATTGTTACTTTCCCACCTTTTCCTGCTTATAAATTCGTCCGTTACGCAGCTTCTACATCCAGATTTTGTACAACGTCCGAGTGAATATGCAGCACAATCGCATTATTCAACAATAGTTTTAAATCTCCTAAGATCTGAAAAAGATCTTTCCGCAGTGCAGGATGTTGCACGATTTGTAAGCAGGAGTTCTATCATTTTTGTGTACTCTAACACAATTTCTCTCACAGCTGCATCTTCTTTTAAAAAGTTTTTTTATCCTTTGTCTACTATATATTCTACGCAGTCAAAATAGCCAATATATGTTGTATGATAAAAATATAAATAAAGTGACATTTTTTCTTTTGTGTCATCTCTTGAATTATCTTATATCCATGAGTGGGTACATATGCAAAAATCAGAAACGACTGACAATTTAGCAATGCAGTGTGATTTTGGTAGCAAATGCATTTCTGAGATATTTCCTTGGTATTTCATGTTTATTCTGAAGAGTTGCCTTCTTCGTAGTGTCTGCAAACATCCACAGACGCGGTGGCGTATGTAAATTTTGCAGCATATGTCCAATTACGTTCGTGATGAACGCTACCCTTAACGACTGTAAAGCTGGGGATGCCAGCCACTCGACACTTATACGCTTGGGAGACTATGCCAGCTGCGAAATTATTCCCATGGCGGGTAAACTAACTACACGCACTGTATCATTTTAGACTAACTATTTGGCACAATTTTAATCGTTAAATTTTAAAAATATCGTCGGATATTAGACATAAATTTATCATGGAAACAGATAATTAAATGCGAGCATCGACTGTCTATATGCGATCTTCTTCAGTGAATTTTTGCACTGAATTTAAGTAATAATATTTAAAACCAGAAGCATGTGATTGCAATTTTGCGATTTTAAGGAGCGAAGTTTTGCGATTTTTAAATTGCAATAATTTTCATTTGTTTGAAAAATTTTTTTTAGCTGGGTTAATGTTTATTGTTATGTGCACTCAAAATAATGTGCATTATCGATATTCTATAAAGAATTTTATGGGAATTGTGATTATTTTGTATATTGCACATATATCATCGCATTCTATAATCTTTGTAAAACGACAGATATTTATGAGTCCATACGATTTTTCTAAGGTAAAGTATTTCCAAATATAAGGAAGAAAGAATTAAAATGGTTATTAAATAGTTATCAAATTTAGATAAAAATGCAAGAGTAACAAAATTTTTAATTTTAATCAAAAATATTGAAACCAAATTAATCTATCTTGTATGAAATTGCTTATATTTCTTTATTCATTAATGGAATGCATGATTTGATGATTATAACTTAAGCTAGGAAATAGTTATAATTTTACCGGAATGCAGAAGATTAGACTGTCACCTTAAACTGTGTTTAGGCAGATCGTATATTCATAGCCCACATGAGGATGTGTTATTTAACTGCGGAGTCCAGCCAATATTCAAGAGTGGCATTGCACCTGCTGCCATTTCATATACCTACATATATCTGATTCTCTAGATTTACTATCTAAATTACATTTTTTTATACCACGTGCAGGTGGCACAAGTTTTACAATTATTTAATATATTATTTAATATATAGATCTTATTTATTTATTACTAATATATACAAATACATAATCTATGCGTTTAACATTTACATACTAAAATATCAATTAATTTTACAAATAGAGAAGCTGTCTTTAGACATTAGAAATGCCGATGTTTATGGATTAAATATTGAAATATATTGCATCGAATATCAGGGAAATATGGATTGTGCGCGCGCGCGTGTGTGTAGACACAATTTTAAAATATTGAAATTTCTCTCTCCAAGAATCGCAGAAATCTGCGCAAATAAATACGTGCTTTAGATTTTAAATATTCTTACTAAATTATATTTACTACCAAATAATATTATATACCGATAAAAAAGGCATGTAAAAAGTTGATACTCGCATCTCATTATCTTCTCTCTCTCTCTCTCTCTTTACAATATTAATTAATTATATTAACTTATAATATTAATTATGTCAGTTACATTACCTTGATAGCAAAACCTGCGGAAACAGATTTGAAGCAGAACCTGGTAACTGCAATTTTTGATTGCAGAAAGGCAACAAATTGTAAACAGAGTCTGTATTATCAGTAAGAAAAGAACGTTCAGAACTCTTTATAAGAATTGATGTTTGCAAATCGAATAGGCAAATCTAGAGATCCCTAAGCTTTCTCGGAATGTACTTTCTAAATATCTGAAAATTTTTTACTATTTTATAACTTTCTCATGTGCATTTTAAAATGTGAAGCTAATTAAATCAATAATATTTTAGCAACCAAAAATAAAACTGTATTGATTAGTTTTTACACCAGTATATATACATATAATTATGTATAACTATATAATCGTTTGTATATACATATAATAGAGAGAGAGAGAGAGAGAGAGAGGGGGGAGGGGCGCATACACGGTTCTAATGGGCATTTAAATGACTAAGCGCATACTCTGCGCGGTTTCTGCTGCCAAACTGTCGTTAACTTCTGTCAGCAGGCTCTGCTAGCAATCTGCTCGTAATCTGCTGTCAGATCATGTTAGTAGACTTTGCTCGGTTTTTGCCATCAATCTGCTGCAAAACATGTCAGTAAATGTTGTCGCCAAATCCATAACCAAATGCGGACGCAGATGGCTACCGTTTTGTAGTCAAAATTTGATCGAGTTTGCTGCTAATTTGCGCGCAAATTGACAAAATTTTGCTATGCGTCAATTGTTAGACGCATATTGTGTCAGCAACGGTCATCATGTGTTTGATAGTTTGTATGTTAAGTAAGTTAATAATGTGTTAAATAATAGATATTAAAAGATATTATAAGAATTAATATTTAATATTTTCATTATTTTAATTATTTTCATAAACTTTAAAAAACAAAAAACACACAAGGAAAATTTAACTCGAATTTATGTTAATATCTGTTGTATAATATTAATGAGTAATATCTTTGCAAAATGTTGTACATTCTTTCCTATGAATATTTCCTAGTTATAGACATAATGATATAGTAGTTGAGCAGAATTGATACAACGTATAAAACGGTATATGTTGGATCGTACTCAAAGGCTAAACATTGTAATCGTACTAATCAGTGTTGCTGTTAATCATGATTAACGATACAAGCAATTCAGTTTTTTTGCTAATTAGCTCGTATCATTTTATTGGGTTATTATGCCAGTATTATATATTGCCGTTTTGTATGTTACCGCCGCTTGAACTTTTCTCATTTTCATTTATATTACTATATTGTATCTCATTTCGTAACGCGTTTTACAATATGGTTCTAAATATTAAAAGGTAGCATTTGTATTGTGAAGATAATTTATTGGTAGTAACGGCTCAGAGGATTCGATAACGTTATCGAAAACGTTTTGGTACTGTGTCGATAAAATTTCTCGCGCGTGAACTGAATAATATGAATTGCACGTGCAAAATTTATTAAATGGATTAAAGCTCGTTTTAGCAACATTCCGAGCAATTATGACTTTTTGGTCGGAAACTAATAACCATCGAACTAATATCCGGTTTGATGCCGGCACTGAGGAAGCAGAATCGCTTAATGAGAAATATTCGTTTCAGATTAATCTCTTGCGCCGTCGCCCACCTTCTGGAAAAATTACGGGCTGCAGAGAATTGCGACCTTTAAAAACGTCAGCGAGATAATTCTCCTGGTACTTAAAAGAAATGGACTAAGAATTATCTTTGCAGATTCACAATTATCTTGCGGCAGCATTTGACTGTATGGCAAATAATTTTTTCTAAAAATTCTTCTTTGCAATGTTGTTGAACGTAACATTGTTGGCACTATGATTATTTGAGATTTCATCTCTTGATATATTATGGTCGTTTTGTGAATTAAAAAATTTTTTATTCTTTTAATTATTAATAACGCGTATAAAATTTAAAATTTGCAATGCGTTCCTGCAGTTTGTTGTTAAAATTTATAAGATAAATGAAATTTCTATGAAATGTACTAACCATGATATCTATTGGTACATGTTACTTTCTCGTACGTTACTTCGCGATTAAAGCTGCGGTCAAAGTTATGTTATCTATGGTCCGATTTGTAGTGGAACAAAGTGCAGCGGTACCAATTGTACGTGTTTTCAACGAGTTCCGTCTCTACGATATCGAGACGACTGGAACATCGTGTATAAAGTTTATAAATGATAAAACAAGAATACTGGAGCCGATTAGAGCATTTGGCTTCTATACTATAACTTCTCGAGTAATACGAATGCAATACATGTATGTTACTTTTCTTAATTTTACATTTTTTAACATATATATGTATAAGACGACGTATCGTTTATAATTTTTAATTAATATACCATTTTATTTATGCACATTGTAATTTATGTAATATAATATAAAAATTTATTATATTATTATTATTGTTTAAACGAACTGTTATTATATAGAAAAAGAGTATTAATATAACTAATTAAAACATATTTCGTTTTTTATAAATAGTAATATTTTATAAATAGTCTTTCTATATTTGAAATTAAATTAATTTTATATATATATATATATACAGGTGAGGCATTTAAAATATTTTGACTGTACATGCTACTGTACATGCATACATATCATATATACTTCAATTTTAATAGATTGTTATTTTCCATTTATTACTTGTAGTATTACTGGAAAGTAACGTCAGTCATAGTTGCTTGTGACACTGCAAGTGTGTTGAAAAGAGAATTTTACTTCTCATATTTTATGTTAACTGAACAGCATATACAGATTTACTGTAGAGATAACTTGCGTACGTGGAGCGACGACGGGTATAGAATTCTCCAAGCTACAATAGAATATCGGAGGTTCGGAGGATTTATACCAAGAGCTTGTCTGGTAGTTTGGTGTTGGAATTTAGAGCCATGTTATCTTAAGACATAGCAGGGTCTTATCAAATTGGATTAAATTTACATATGTTTAAAGCTGATCTCGGATTCAAATGTACACATTTTACATAGACAGTGCGTGAAATTTCACAGGCAAGATACGTAGACAATATATAAAACATTAAGATTTCAATATTTTAATTATATAAATTATTTTATGTGTTATGTATATGCGAAGTATATAAGCAACAATGTTAAACAAAGTGTCATAACATTTTCTATCATTTCTTTTCGACTAATTGCAATTAACAATAATTTAATAAAAAAATTTATTTTGTCACTGTGTGTTGTTCTTCTATATGTTTCTAGTAAAATCATTGTTCTCTGTTAGCAATGTAGAAATATCTTAATCTTTG
Organism: Cyphomyrmex costatus; assembly: GCF_001594065.2. NCBI lineage: Eukaryota > Metazoa > Arthropoda > Insecta > Hymenoptera > Formicidae > Cyphomyrmex > Cyphomyrmex costatus. The sequence goes on along the minus strand of NW_017278207.1, from coordinate 1,106,130 downwards.
TTACATACCTATACTGAAAATATACCAGGACATATATATATATTGTAGCGGTAGCAGTGAAGCGCGATATTCTAGAAGAGTTATGCTATAATACTGAATTTTATAGAGTATCATGCCTTTAAAGTAGAAAACTACGTCTTATATAAATAGCCTGCAAAGCCGTGTGCGTATATTTCTTCGTCTCTTAAATAAACGATCTAGATCTAGGATATCGTAAGAAACACACGTTATCAAATCGCGAAATACTATAGCCTTAATATTTAATCGACTTATTACATTTTACAAATATAATACATTAAGAAAAAATTAAAAGTATATTTTTTTCTGAAAATGCTTTTCGTTAAATAATATGAAAATCAAACAATTTTCTCTGTACTTAAAAAATCTAATTGAAATTATAAATTATTTATAAATATGTAATCAATTTGAATTTGTAATAATAATAATAAAATTTAAAAAGCTTAGAAAAATGTCACATTATATAATATTATAATTAAACATGAAAATATATAGTTGACTAAATGAAAATCATTCTTACATTACGTACAATTGTTTAACACATTTTTGTCTACAAATTAAAAAATTTGATATAAAATTATATAAGTGTGGGCTGAATTTGCTTATTCAAAGAAATCCAATATAAATCCTAATGATCTCAAAGGGCAGCTACAGACGACTATTATTTGTAAATACAATACCCTTATTTGCTATTATACTTTCAAAAGCGATCTTCTCAAAACAAAAAGTCTTGATTGACGAGAACCCTTCAGTCCTGCACATTTGTGGAAAATTCGTTACAGTCGAGTTCGACTCCACGAGTTGCAATTCCGATCGTTATAACATGCGCACTATGCGGTTACCATTTCTGTTATTAACATTGTCCGATATTATTGAGAATCTAAAAACAGCCGTTTAAATATATATACACGAACGCTACTTATACACTCTTATATCTGCAAAATTTTATGTGTATTATCAGTTTTTATTGAAAGATTAATAAAAATTGATGCGATTATAACGAAAATGTTTCTGTAATTTAACATCGCGAGTGCGCGAGCGATGTCATAATAGCGGAAAATAAGCATTTATTTTTAATGCTTTTAATTTATGATAACAGTAATTTTTTTATAGAAACAATATATTTATAAATGTATTATTAAACAAATAATTACTGTGTAAAAGTTTCTTGTTTATTGTTAGAGATAACGTTAAAGAAAAATTGTTTTTCGCTTATGATTTTTATTTATTTTAAATCAGAAATTAAGATAGATGTAATTTGATTTTATTTAGATACCGAGAGCTGTATTTATTAATTTTATTTGAACTCAAATGATGAAAATGTTTATATTTGTTGTTATGGCCGTACTTCTTCTAATATTTACTTTTATTGATAATAAAGAAGCAAAAAATAGAACTATTGATGCAAAATACGTTTTGCCATATCTATAACATGAAAAATATTGAAACTACCGTTTTCGATTTCTATTTCACAGTGTACACGAGGACTCTCTTTGCTTTATTTGGTAGCTCGACTGTTATTTAAAGAATTTCCTATTTCTATTTGTATATCTAGTGCCAAAAGTTTTTTAACTTTTTTGCAACAACCATGGATTAAATAACTATACTATCAAATAACATGATATATATTTTATTCTCTAAAATGTTATATCTTACGTTATATTATTTTAAATATCGATTCATTTGTTAAAGTATCGTTAAACTTGAAATTAGACGCGTTTTACGTTTTACATATATTTGACATAGAAATATAAAGCATAGAATTTTTCAATACTATCAATTTATAGAATCTGATTAAAAAAATTATTTTAAATTTTTCTTTAACGTAAAAGAAATTTTTTGAAAAAATTTATTTTGTTTTATGTTTTGTCTAACTAATAGGTTTACTCTGAATGTAATTGTTTTGCACATATACGCAAAATTTATGTGCATAAGCATGTATAGACATAGTTATATTGAAATTGATTACTGTGACCCATATCTAAAAAAGAGATCAAATACCAGAACGAATTACGCTGAAACAATTACAGATCTTTATCTCTTTCTGCTTAAAAATGATATTTTAAATCTTTTAAAAGTTCAAAATATTGAAACACACATTTAGAAAATGTATTATATACTTAATAATAAATAAATAAATATTTATATTGTTCAGTATTTTTATATTTATAAATTTTTTGAAATATTTTTAAAAATATGAGAGTACACATTTAAGATAATGATAAAAAATAAAAACTCTTCAGTAATTTTTTTTTCTGTTTTAATAATAATCTAAGAAAAATAATCACTCAATCAAATATGTTAAGACTAATGTGTTCACAGTCGAAATATTGTATTATCAATTTGTCAATACATATTTGCATTTATAAATAAAGAAATTAAAATATATTTACAATAAAAGGTACAAGGGATTGTAAGCAGTATTTTCGTCACTTTTTTGTACTTCAGTATTTTTTTAATTAAGTAAAATTCTTGTGTGTGTGAAGAACTATGTTTACACTAAAATTATTGCAGCGAAAATTTGAGGAAAACTTTTATCACCATATTAAAGTCTGTGCCTGTTAAGTAAAAAATTGCGATGAATTTTTTTGAGTAGCAAAGTTTTCTTTCTTTTTTACTAAACAATACAAAAAATAGCATTATTATACTTTTATGCCAACAATTATTATTCATTTAAAGAAATATATTTAAAAGATGTTATTGCTGAATTATTATTCGTGAATGTTCTACTTGTATTTATGTCCAATTTGTGGGCATATCTGTTTTTGTTACGCGCTAAATTTTTTCTTTATTGAGCTTACTTTTACATTATCTGTGTAAACTACCAGAACAAAACCTGAGAATAACCGATTTAAACGAATTGCATGCAGACGCAGTTGTAATTAAAACCATTTGAAATAATTCTATTCACGATTAATACTGTGTAAATTTTAACGGAAGCAATAAATATATATCACATATCGTTTTTTAAATAAATGTGTGTATGTAGGAATAATATGTGTAGTAATAATATCCACTTTTTTCAAATATAATGTATTTAAAATTCTCTTTTATTGAAAGGATAAATGTTTATGGTCTCAACATGTTGAAATATTAAAGCTGGTATATACATATATTTTACAAAAGATCAAAAAGTATTTTAAAATTAGCGATATTTTGTGCTTTTTAATAATAATTGCTTATAAGGGAATATGTATGTTAAATTAAATATTTACTTGTGTTACTTTATCTAAATTTTTTGTAAAATAATTTTCATTTTTCTAAATATTACGAGCGTGCATATCATTATTATACTTTACATATAATTCCATTAATTATTATGTTTTTATAAGTATTAGATATACCTCTTTACGTTTTTTATAAAATAATATTATAAATTTATCTGAGAGAGAAATTAGTAATATAAATAAAAAGTAATATTAAAACAAAACAAATTTCACTTAGAACTATTATTTTTCTTATAAAGATAACGCGTTTTGTCTTGACGCAATGCATAACCCAAGTCTTCGAAATATTTTATTATCTGAGATAACAGGATGGACCCAGAATCTCTCACCACAATCCGTTCTTTTCATCTTGCAGGATCGATAATGATCGCGCGAGATCTCATTGGTCCATTTGTCTTATCCGTCTTTCATACCTTGCAATAGTATCAGCCTAGTTTTTATATATTATGAACCATCTTTTCGCGCTGACGATTATTTATGGCTGGTTGGAAATCTACAGTCTCATTCTAAGTAGGAGTATCTTTATAAATGTTAATTGAGAGATCGATCCAGTACCGTTTAAACTGTTTCCTTAAAGTAAAATGCCATGATTTTTACACAAATACAGTTTCTCGCTTATGAATTTCTCATGGGATAATGCGGGCTCTGATTTTCACGAAGCCGTTAAAACAAATTTTTTACGTACGTAAAAGTCGCTTTTAATATAAGAGTGACGATACATGTAAAATACATGGATAATACAATAGTATTAGGAGCATCTTAGTGAAAATGTGCATATCATTCACAATTAATTAAAAATTTACCTCATACTTAAGATAGATGATTTAAATTTATTGCAAGTAAGTAGATATACATACCCATACAAAATTTTCGTAATATTAGGATACGTTTATAATTATTATATATATATATAATATAATATAGACATACAGGGTAAGGCATTTAAAACAGATCACCTGAATAACTCGCTTGTTTTTAACAATAGAAGGAAAAGTATGAAACAAAAGTTACTTGAACGTAAAAATTACTTAATCGTATAAGAACGCATTTTTATATATCTTCTATGTTTTTATAAAAATATTTAGAAAATATTTAACGATTTGAAATACCAGAAAAGGTGAAGAAAAAAGGAAATTTGTGTAGTGAACAGGTAATATTTGCAATAATAGTAAAGGAAATTTCAGTCAGTGCTTATTTAGATAATACCTTATAATCTGATATTATGTTCGTTGTTGATATATTTATTAGAACTAAATACGTGCTCAGAATTCCGCTTTCTTTATAAATTATTAGTTCAGGTTATTATTACTTTGTCACGCTGTGACACAGAAACAATGATGTAATTTATTTAATTCGGTGAACCAAAGGAAAATCCATTTGTTGTTGAAATTGTTAATGGATTGGTGCAGTTGTTATTACGTAAAACATGATCATGCAAATTAGGAGAATCTGATTTCTTTTATTAGTCATGATAAATTTTGGCACAAAACTTTGTGTAAAAATGTCCTTATTAAAAATTTTTTACTTCTTCAATAGTGTAACCATGCTATTATATTAATATTTAAATAAAGCGGTATGGTTGGAGACCACTGAAATTGCAATATACGTTTAAGTTTTTATAAGTTTAAGATTATATTGTGTTAGTCTCATGGGTCGATTAATGAGTTGAATATGTTACATTAGTTTGTAATGAACAAGATCATAATGTACATATTTGTTTTTTTTATGTAAATGAAAATTATTTCTAATTTTTTGAAATACTTAATGCAACAATATTTTATTTAATTATATTTTTTATTATAAGTTTAATTCTGTAACTTTGTTCTTTGTATTTTAGAATAAATGTATCTTAAGATGCAGGTAATTTACTAGTATAAGTTGTATTAAAAAAAAGATTTTGTTTATACTAAATATATAAAATATATAAAAATAATATGTATTTTTTAAATATAAAATAAAATTTAAATCTATTAAAATAAATAAATTGTAACTATCAATATATCTTAATACACAGGAACTTGCTCGATAAAATGTGTGCTTTCGACAAAATACTTACTTTGACGGTGACAATACCAATTTGGACGAGAGATTAATTTTGTTCGACGCGCATTTCTTCTCATATACTTTGAAATATTTCTTTTTTTAGTAGCACTTTATCTCTCATGCTCTGTCTTATTTCCATAATCTGTTTGACTTTTCTCATCCAATTGCAGCAAACTCTCTCGAACGTTTGCCTCTTTCCAATGTGATCCATTTCCATATTTTGCAGAAATGTCGACATTGGACCATTTCGCTCACATATCCACGTGACCATAGAAAATTTTAAAAGTTCCATCTCAATCACTTTTTTATATTCATATTTCCATGTGCACATGTCGTGATTTTTAATCAATTTTAAATTCAATTCATATGCACCTCATCGTTCGCAGAATTCACACTTTGATCCGATATGTCCTACAAACGTTTTGCATATTCTCCACTTTTCGTGATAATGCAAATAAAAATCTAGGCATTTGTGCCTTTGTAATTGAAGGTTATATAAAAAAAACTGATAAATATTTAAAATCTTTTTTTATTATAATATAGAATTTTATTTGTTATATTATATACATGTAATTGAATGACATATCGTCAGCTATGATTGTTATGATATTAACAGTACGCTGTTACAAAAGTACACAATGACTTAAATCAAATAAAAAGTAAAACTTTTAATTGTTTTTAATTATTTTGACAATCAAAGAATAATGTAATAATCTTAAAATATAATAAATAATAATTTACAGAAATTCTATAAATTAAATTGTAGTAATAAAAAGTAATACAATTGCTTAAAATGTTTTATATATATGTTATATTTAAGATATGAATTTCTTTTATATATTGGGTTGGAAAAAGTCTTTTTACACATGTGTATAAATGGATTTTTATTACAATATCTTTGTTAAAAATAAATGAAATTTAAATTTTAAAAAAGAGTTTTAAAGCTTAATATCTATACTTAGAAAGGTTACTATATATTTTTTTATTTCCCCTGTTAAGTTTTGGTAATTTTTACATATATAAAAAGTTACAAGCTGAAAAAAATGAAAAATTTCCTTTTCGTTTTGTGGGGCTTTTACTCATCCAAAAAATTAGCAAAAATTTTTGACTACCTATATTATAAAAGTTTGAAACTTTTTCCTACAAAATTGTGTTTAAAAAATGCTTCTACGATGTTTTTTCCTGAGTTCGCGAATTGATTAGAAAAACATTCTGATTTTAATTATTGCTAATAACTCCGTTAAAAATCATCATACCGCAATTAAAAAAATAGATTCTTAAAGTTAAAACTTTGCTTTATTGAATAATATATAATAATTGCAACGAAAATATCGCAATAAATGGTGCATTAAGAAAGAGTTCTTTTTATATATTTATACCTATATATAGTCTTTTTCCTCAATCCAATATATAGAAATTATTATGATGTCTTGCAACATACGCACTGTAAAACAGAAATTATCACTTATGGATCGAGGGTAAACGTCATGGCGAATCAAACAACTGATTATCATGAAGACATTTATCAATGGAACCGTACGATATCGACGAATGAAGGAGATACGGAGACAGGACATTACCTGCCCAATTGGACCGATCTTATTCTAGCAGGATTGTTCACGATGTTAATTATTGTTACAATAGTAAGTAAGACCACATCATTTAATAATTGAAATTTTCAGCATTTTTATACGTATTAGCATAAATAGATTTTTTACATAAGAATATCTGTTTTAATGACGCGCCAGATGCATAAATATCTTATTAATAAACGATGCTTTAATTTATTTCAATAATTTGCATTTTAAAATATGTGAAAATAGTTATTTTTACAAATTTAAAATAATAGTTGTCTGGATACATACACATATGTGTGTGTAGACAAATTATGATTCTTTAATGAGAATAATTATAATGCAATATCTATTTAAAATCACATATATTTTTGACAATCATGATTTTATTTTCGAATTATTATTACAGGTTGGCAATACTCTAGTGATCGCGGCTGTAATTACCACGAGGAGATTACGGTCTGTGACTAATTGTTTTGTGTCTAGCTTGGCTGCTGCGGATTTACTAGTCGGTCTAGCGGTGATGCCACCGGCTGTTCTGTTACAGGTATGCATGTGTCAAGTGATAAAATGCAATAAACGAGCATGAAATGTCCAATTCATCTTTGGTAATAATTTCTGAATTTTTAAGTCGTAACAATATGAATTCCATTTAATTATCGCAATTGGTATACATTATTCACGGAGAAAAATCAATTGTTGGAAAATAACGACGCTTAGAGGGATATTTAATTACTACTAGTATTTAATAATCCTAAACGGACACGTATAGTAAACCATAGCTCTCCTAGTCAATATTATTGTTATATAGAAAAAGATATTCCTTCTTACCTCGTACAAATTGCATTTTCATGCATCTTATCAAATGAGATATTCATTGAAGCTTACAGGAGGGACTTGGGAGTTGGGAGAAATACTGTGCGATTTCTGGGTCTCCCTCGATATTCTACTCTGCACAGCCAGCATTCTCTCGTTATGCGCCATTTCTATAGACAGGTAAACCCGATCATACGCATTTCTAAATCTCGTCACGTAGGTAACGGAATTACCGGAAAGCCATCCTGTCAACCGTTCAATCTTTTGTAGAGTGATAGGTTATTCGATTATTAAAAAAGATGATTAAGAAAGAGATTTTATGCGACGTAAATTCTCTAATGTCCGGACTTTATGAAGAATTTCTGATAAAAATCGAAGGTAAAAACGGACGAATTTTTCAACTAGAAGGTTCATTTACGTAAAAATATTCTGTATTATGTAGATTTTATTAAATGAGTCAACATTGTTCATTGTCAGTGAGAGCAATTCTTCCTTGTATCTTGCACATCTTTTTTTCCTCTGTAATTTCTCTCACCTTCTTCTGAATTCCCCATCTAATGTAAAAAAGCCAAAGTATCACGCTCTATTCTCTATAGTTACCTATATATGCATAATATAAA